>NC_092819.1:55880000-55905000 GCF_023375885.2 Dermacentor andersoni | reverse complement strand
TTTTTTTTTTCTGCATTCAGTTTCCATCGTAATTGGGCTGCCTTGGCTGGGAATGAAACCCACGGTTTTGTGCTCAGCTGCAGGACCCCAAAGGCTCCTTAGCCAGCGTGGCGTGTTTGCAACGACGTTGTTACTACGGCTATATGGGTGCTTTGGGAAACGTCTGTTCGAAACATTCGTCCAAATAGTCGATACAAATTCTTTCTGACAGGGTCATTGGATCCAGCACAGTGAAAATTAGAAGGGAATATTGGTCACGTCAAGCTTAATGTGCGGGCTGGGTCGGCTTGCCTTCCTCGGCTGATGCCGCTGCCTTCTGATGTGCCGAACATCGGCGCCCTTTGCCGTAAGTCTGCCATGCCACTATCCTCAAGGGTATCCTCAGTTACGCAATTTACGCTATCGCTGCTTCGAGCCTTGGGCGCAGCTTTTTTTTCTTTTGCCTTTTCTTTTTGACATTCCGTCACGCGCCTATTGCGGACGACTGTGTACGCGAAAGGAAAAGAGCTCATTCGCCTACTGCGAAGCAATCATCCACAAAGAACGCCGCGGCGATGTGGGTCAGCGGAACAGACCCGGCGGTCGGTCGCGGGGTATACCCTCATCACACTCCCCCTTTCCTCCTCTTCTCCGCGTACCCCCTCCCTCCACCCGCCGCCCCAACTTCGCTCCCGGCTGCTTCACATGTGGGCTTCAGTCGGCAAGCTCACGAGGGCGCCGATTCACTCCGCACTGATTTCACAGCCATGGAGTAGACTGTGAGTGAGCGATAAAAGGGTGCGATTGTGGGTGGGCACGAAATGGGATGAGTGCCGGTGAGTTTTAACGGAAACGCGTGTGAACAGGGAATGAATGAATGCCGACTAACGCGAGTGTCACCCGAAAGTCGGTGAGTTGGAGTGAGTGCATACGATCGTAGGTGACTGTCGCCTAGCGTCGGTGGACGCGAGTGGGGATGTTTGCGATCGTCGGCGATTGTGAGCGAACGCGGAGTACGAGCACGACTGGGTGTCTCTAAGAGTAAATGGAATCGAGTGTATATATGAACGCGAGTGAGTGTCGGGGCTAGTACGCGTTGGGTGCGAGTTAGGAACCTATATGAGTGAGTGCCATTGACTGCCAGTAGACACGAGTGTGACTGAGCATAAAGTTCAAAAAAAAAAAAAAAGTTAGTACCCGTTATCGACCTGTCTGAGGAGCACAGCGTGGGCACGAGCTCCTCCCCCCCCCCCCTTCCCTCGACCCTCCCCTCTTCCGGTGATGGTGAAAGTGCGGCTCCAAGGGAATAGCGAGCGAGCGATGCGCGCTCCCTGCCTGCCGTCTCGGCTCGCTCACCGTCTCCGCTTGAAGCCGGCTTCGTGAGTAACACGTCGCACACGTATACACGCGCCTCTCGTTGTGACGACGAAGCGGGAAGTTCCCGGGAAGGCCGCTGCGCGGCCCGTTGTCGGGGTCAGTCGTACGTCTTGCGCCTGCAGTGGCCGCCCGCTACCACCACGTCGTCGTTGCTTGACTGCTTGCCTGCCCGAATCGAGGACGCTCATCGAGCCCTTCTTCTTCGGTGAGCCGGTCGCAGGGAGGAGGAATGGGAGAAGGTGGGAGGCCTTGCCGCCTCTTTGGGTGACGGGCGGTGCTCGTCCGGGCCGGCCGCGCTGCTGTTGCCGAGCGCCCCATGCGCGTGGCACGGGCGGTGCGCGTTCCCAAACTATAGCGGGGCAGAGAAGAGGGAATACCCGAAACGGTGCCCCTGATTTCGTGCCCGCAGGTCTCTTGGCGTAGCGACGGTAGTTTGCCGCGCGAGAGAGCGGTTTGCGTTGGGATGGCGCTATAAAATGTGTGGTGTCTCTCGTTTTCACCCAGTTACGATTCCCTCAGTTGTATGTACTTGCGAAGCGTGATTTGCGACATGCAATCAGTATCCGCTATAGCATGTGTTTAGAATAACTTAAATTTGGAAAACGTAGAGACATTAGTTGACGGGACATGCATTTTGGTTGTATATTTACGGGGGCCAGAGAGATATATATAGATAAACTTTAATGGTACAAAATCGCACAGGGACGCTCCTTGCCGGATGTTTTGGTCGTGGTTGGAGCCCTCAGTCCAGGACCCCGTGAGCCGTAGAATCAAGACGCGCTCTCCTGACTAGAACAAGCTGGTCCCCGGAGTTGACGTGGGACAGCAAACGCTTCACACTGTTTTGTGCGGTCGGATGTATGTTACGATGTATCGATTTTGTGAATTGGCGTGCCCGCGTGGCCTGGTAAAAATCTGTGCCGGTGTGTTCCAATCGGGACAAGTGTATGGATGATGCGTAGGGTATTCGTCGCACGATAAAACGGGGGCCAAGATTACGTAAGCTTCCGAATATTTCAGCATAAAGTGCGGAAAGCGTACGCATCTGAACCATCCGACGCCGTCGCACGACCACTCGCACCACCAACGCCTTCGACAAACTCCCAACACCACGGGTTCCAACATGTTTCGGCGGTGCGCCCCGTCATGCAACAGATCGAGAAGTTTCGACGCACATGTCGAACACTTAAATCTGAATGTTCCGGGTACGATTGCGCGGGCGTGCGATCCTGCGTACGACTGGTGGTACTGACAACCACGTCCAACAAGTTTTCAATAGATTACATCGACATCATGATACGTTGCAGCAGCTGTATAGTATATAGCCAACCTTCGGAAAGTAAGGCGCGATTTCAGTTGTTCCCGCGTGGCTTCCTCAACGAAGTGTACGGTATGTGCAGTTACTATCACTTACACGTGATTTGTCTAATCTAGACCAGCTATACAAGTTACAGCAACCGTGCTGGTCGTGTGCTCATCTGGCTAAATGTTTTCGACTTTAGCCTAAGTGTACACATGTAGGCAAGAACACCGATTCACCACTCTCAGCTTTAGTAGTTCGGCTATTTGTTTGGAACGAAGCAGCTCACTGACTGCAGTCAAAACAAGACGACGTTTCGAGGTCCGCACGGATTGCTTATTCACAGTGGAACCTGATGTTGCATATAACCGGTCTGTATTGCGCCGAACTTGTTGCATCACTAGCTCAACTAATAGCATTTCTGACTACTTCTTTACGACTCAGTGAGTCCACGCATCTGCTGGAAGGCAGACTCCGGAAGCCAGGGGGTTGCGAGCTAGCACCGCGCTAGCTAGAAGCGTTGTGCGTACCCGAGAGAGAGAGAGAGAGAGAGAGAGAGAGAGAGAGAGAGAGAGGAAAGAAAGATGTATTGAAAGGAATCGAACGGGAAGCATTGAGATCGAGCGCGCAACGGCGGCTGTGACGTAACGGGCCTCTTTACATAATCCAGCCGAGCGAGGTTTCCCGCGTCTGTGCGGAGCGTTGGTCGCTTCCTCTCCAAGTCGCACCACTGAACCGCTACTCCTTGACGTGCGTCACCGGCTCCCGCGTAGCGTTGGCGCGGAAGTTCTTTTGAGAGCTGTTCTACACACGAGGCGGTCTGCTATGCGCGCGCTTCTATTGAAGAAGAAGCAGCAAAGAAATGTTTAGAAAGAAAGGCATAGAATCAAAGCAAATAGAAGTTGGGAAAAGTGAGGGAAAGATGCCGATGATAATGGAGCGTTATCCCTAGCGGCAGCAGGGGCAGGCACCCTGCCTCTAGGGAGGAAGCAGGAAGCGGCAGCGCTAGCATTTTCATTCTTCACTTCCCCTCGGAGAGAAAGTGGGGAACAGAAACGAAAGAAAAGCAAGCAAAAAGGAGCGAGGAAGAGAGCGTTATGGGGGTAGAAAAAAAGAAAAAAAAAACGTTAGGACGTAAGAGGAAGGGGGACGGCAGGGGGGGGGGGAGGGGGAGGGACAAAAGAGAGCGCCGGTTTGAAATTGGAGCTTTCTCCACTTCTGAAGCGGCTGCTGTCTGTTGTGGCTCGTCGGCTCTGGTTTGGTTTAGCACGACTTGCCTTGGCGGGTGGGGGGTATACCCCCGGCGGGGACCTTGGCATTGAACTTCCATTTTCTCTTCGCCCGCCCTGGTATTCCTTTCGTTTTTCTATCTTTTTCTTTCTTCCTTTCCTTCCCTCCATGCAAGAGCACCCTCCGCCTCCCACTTCCCCCATTTTCTGAGACGACCCTGAAGCCCTCCTGACCTCGTACCCCGGAATACGGGGGTTGCCGCTGTCCCAGAATCCGCGCCCCTATTACGCAATTCAAAACCTTCCCCTTCGTTCGTCGGGGCGAGTGCAGGAGGGCGTACACAATGCGGATCGGTGACAATACGATTGGTTTCTTATTGTCAACACCGTGGTTATTGTAACAATCCCTCTGTTCGACTCCCCTTCAATGGCTAAAGTCTAATGTTTCCGCTTCTTCTTTTGTGTGTGCGTGGGGAGGCGGTGGGTGCGTGTGTGTCTGTTGTTGCTGAAATTAGGTCTTCGTTTGCAGCTGGAAAATATTAGCTAGCCCTGTTTGCTGAACTTTGAGAATGCGTTTGAAAGGAAAACAAGTCATTAGATAGCGAGCAAGTAAGCCAGCAAACAAAGCTATACCATCGGATCTAGCTGATAATAATCCATGGTAAATGAACCGCAGATTTTCGGTAATAATCAGTTGCTACTTCGCGCCTAGTTTCATCGGTGTCATCATTCCGCGTCCCTCAGTATCGTAACAGGCTTTGTTTGTTTGTTTGTGGTGTCCACAAAGTGAAGTTAGGCCTAAAAATACTTGCGCTTGTTTCCCGGCTTTTAGTACTATGTAGTTGCGCGTTTTACTATGACGCCAGCAAGAAAAAAAAAAATGTTCCATAAAAATGTTCCATAAAAATGTTTTTACTTTGATGCAAATGCAGCTATTTCCCCAAAACACGTACAGTGCAAGTGATGTTTTAATTACGGGCGAGAATGTTGAAGCTAGCGTCACACGAAAAATTCCATGTATCTATGGAACCGCAGTATACAGCGATAATGCAGGATAACCGCATGTGCGCCACTACTCAAATATGAAGCGGTTTCGTGTGTGATTGAGAGCTAGCGTCAGATACCTCTGATGATTTGTGCAGTAGTACATGACATGCATGATAACCAGATGCTGCGGAGAAGTGTAGGCCACTCCGTTCACCGCCTCATCTTATCCGAGAGGGTGGACCAATAGCGCTGCTATGTGTGGTAGTGAGTGATTTCCCGGTTACGTAATAACGGGACGCACTCGAAATGGCGACGTGACGACATATCGAACAACCTTCGAGAGGTCCCGCAACGATGGTGTATACGTCTTCGCAACGTTCCCGCGATGTCCCCGCTATTCCGATCACGCGCCCTTTCCCTCGAGCGGTCCTATATCGGCTGCCATTTGCGTCACTACTTGCCGTGATTGACGTCACGCGACACCCGAGAGTTTCTAACTACGGTCGTCTCTGCGTGTACTGGCAGAAACAAGAGATAGCTCAATTACCGTTCACGGAATAGCGGAGGCGGGAAGGCGAACAGCGGTAAGCATGTTCTGTCGACATCTAGTGACTCCGCATTCAGTCAAAGCACGTGCGTAACGGTTATTGCAATGAGACTGCGCTTTACTTATGCGCAGGCGCAAAGGCAATCGGTAATGACATACTGTTAATATATGAATATTTGGGATCTTTTATTTTTTCGATATTGAGAACAACACTCGTACAACGTTCCTAACACCTTGTGGTTTAACTAGGCGCCACAAGGTGTCGCCACTGTAGTGCAGCCCCCATGTTATATATCTAGTGCCTCTGGTGTGGACCGACTGTAGGGGCTGATGCATTTCTGAAAGCAAGTGAAATTACCCTCCTTGGAGAATGCGCATAAGATGCTAAATTAAGAGCATCACCCGAATCAGTTTACACACGGGGCGTATTTTTTCAGAACTCTTTTTTTATTTATTTGGCGGGAAAGGAAGTGAAATAAAGAGAGAAAGTTGGAAACGTAGGGGCCAGACTTCACTTGCATTTGGCGCAGACACCTCAACGCCGGTACGTCAGGATGACGTCGCGGATTTAGTTTTTTTTTTGTATTTGCAGTGTTTTAAAGGAAACAGTTCTCGGAATTTGGTAAAAAAAATTAATTCCGAGTTTTTACATGCCATAACCATGATCTGATTATGAGGCATGTCGTAGTGGTTGACTCCGGAATAATTTTGACAACCTGCGGTACGTTCTTTAAATGGCACTTAAACGTAAGTAAACTAGCGTTCTTTTTTTCCCGCTCATGTTGTTGCCGCAGCCGGGATCCAACCCGCCACTTCGAACTTAGCAGCGCGGCACCGTAGCCACTGGACCACCGAGGGGGTTCCGGAATATGGTAGGTCGAGCCACCAGTTCCTTCAGATTGCAACGTGCGTGGTCCTTCTTTAATGATGGACAATTGAACAGCGCCCGCGAACAGACGCCCTCAATACCCGTGACGTCACGACAAGCTGGTGCGGACACTTGGCGGTGGCGTCGCCACCCGTCTTTCGATTCTGGGCTCTCGGGTTTTTCTTCCCCCCCCCCCCCTTTTTTTTTTGCTTGGCTTACCGAGACCCTCGCAACATAGTATGAACGAGCGGCCGTTCAGCTATTGAAGAAGCGCTATTTGCCTAATGCGGCTTAACTTTCCCTTTAATGCGACTCCGCTTAGAGTACGGGGCACGAGGTCTTTCTTTTCTTGAACCCCCTCCTCCTCCGCCTTCTTTCGAGAAACCTTCACGCGCTTTTATTTGCCGGCGGAAGTTCGCCATTGAGCTTTCCTCGCCTGTTTGCCGGCGTGCGCATTGGATCGAGTGCCTCTGCACCGCGGGGTCCCAATCACACGGCTTATCTTCCTGTTGTCGAAGAAAAATACGGCTGCGCAATTTCCTACGCTTCTTTCTTTTTTTTTCTGCGACATCGGCGAGTCCGACACGCGCGGTATATATGTAGGGGGTGCGGACGAGGCGTGCGGTGTTTGTCAAACCGCCATCCCGTCGTCAGACTTTCTTTCTTTTTTTTTTCTGCCGATATTATCCTGTAGCAACACGGTATCAGTGTGGAAACGGCGCTACCGTGTTTTCTACGTATTCGCAGGATATGGCATTCGTTTATAAATAACGAAAGACCGTATACGTGCGGAGTGCTCTCTCTCTCTCTCTCTCTCTGTATCTTTTATCTTTTCTTTTTTTCTTCGTGTACTTAGAGGAATTCCGGATGCAAAATGTTATTCTGTGGAACCACGCGATGATCCGAGTGTCTCTTCTTCTGCGTTCAGCTTAGCGCGCGGAAAGAAATTGAATTCTTGGCACTAACCTGCCGAAACAGCACAGTGGATTATGAAGGACGCTGCAGTGGGGCCACCTGGGGAGGTATTCTGTAGGAGTCCACCTAGTAGACTGTCCATTTCGGCAGCTGCTGATTGGCTGGGGCTGCTCGTACAGCTGCATCCAATCAGCAGCGGCCGAAATGGACAGTCCACTAGGTGCAATCTTGCAGAGTACCCCCCCCCCCCCTGGTTTCATTGTACGGGCACTCAATGAATGGAACGCTTTTGCATTCTTTCGCCATTGCAATGAGGCCGCCGCGGCCGCAAGCGAACCCGCAACCTCGTTCATAGCAGCGCAACGCCATAGCCACGGAGCCTCTGCGCCTGGTTAAAGAGAGAGAGAGAGAGAGAGAGGAAAAACACGGTGAGCGGAATTGTAGGGAGAACCTTCTGAACAATGGTTGCAGGAAAAAAAACAAAACTGCGCAAGCACTCCGTACAGATGGGTAACCAGCGAAGCTGAAAGGTGAAACATCACTGGGTTAATCCCGATGGTTCAATAAACGACCGCTTGGTATAGGCTGCCGGATCCTCGGTACGAAGCTGCTGCTTGCGCTCGGCTGCACGAGCCTGTTCTTGTGCCCGCATCGGCACGGCGTAGACGAGCTCTTTCCCGGTTCTGCTCGCGGCGTTGCTGATCGAAAGCTGCCAGCTCCTCAGGAGTACGTATGGCTTTCATCACGCTAGTCTTGTCAATGGAAATTTCGGGCCAGGTAGCGTGACGTCATCGATCGGAGTAAACTGACCTTGTGCTATCTAGGTGGTGTCTGCTAATCGCGCCTCTCTTTCTCTCTCCTTTTTTCTTGCGCATGCGCATAGGGTTGCACCGGAGGAGTTTTCAGCGTACAGGTGACCGATAGACAGACGGACGGACGGACGAATCGGCTATAGCTATGTACAGCTTCGCTGTAAAAAAAAAACAAAAACAAAGAGAAACAGTCATGTATATTAAACTGAAATTTGCCTTTGATCCTCTCCAGTAATAGTAATCTTTTTAAGCGCCAAATGAATGGCGATACGGTTATGCAAGAATACGTTACCGCTTTAAACTGCCTTCCTTTTTCTCCTCCCCTTCTGTCTCTCCCTTCGGGATTCTTTCTCTTGTTTCTTTTTTTCACGTATGCTTTTTTTGTGTTTTGCTGCGCTGAGTGTTTCCGGCATGGCCCTCAGCATCGCCGAACTTGCGCCTATACACTCTCCTGGCTTCTGACAAGCTCAGTGCAGTCTTTGAAGCTTCAGGCGCCGTCGTCTCGTGGGCTTGACTTCGCGGCTGTCGCTTATTTATAGCCTTCCTCGAGAGGGAATCGTAACGCCACACTTTCCTCGTACTATTTCGTTTTCGTCGCGCACTTTTGCTATTTTTTTCCCCTGACGTTTTCGACCCGTTACACGAGCGTAGCGTATACCGTGTGACTTATCCCACGTTCCGCTTCTCTGCCACGTAACGCTTACTTCTCCGTATAGCACCGATAGGGCTGTTATCGCTTTTGGCCTCGCATCTTAAGTGCGTCAAAAATGTGTGGCAGGAGAACCGTCGAAAACAGGCCAGTATAGCACTCGAGAGTTTGCTACGAAAATCAATAGGGGGAACTCTGGCGCCAGTGTCGCTTAAATTGTTCGCGCTCTAAATTGTTCTCTATGTTCGTTTCTACGAACCAGCTTCGGCTTCGGTACCTATGTGGTAAATATGCGTCGTGACGTCATTATAGATTGGCTGGCTCCGGCTCTATCGGTACCGGTGCCCGACACGTGTGGTACCACCGGTACGTATGTATACCCTATACCACCGCGCGGTGCTGTTGGTACCGGTACTGGTGTACCAATGGTACCCCCGATACCACCGCACGACGGTGCCCGTGGTACCACCGCGCGGTAATGGTACCGCCGTGTGGTGGTACACTGATGGTATATGGGAAGTGTTCTCGCGTTCTTCCCTCATGGCAACTAGCGTTTTGAGACGCTGTCGTCGAGACGCTGTGCCTCTGGTCGAAGACGCAGATGGTGTCACTTGAGACGCTGCGGGCCTCAGCATAATTTCTATGGTTCGTTCACCTCATCCTCACCCCAACTTAGAACGACATTGCATTTCATCGACGTCAAATATAGGCATAATCGCCTTACAGATATATTTATTGCCAATTATATGGACACTCCAAGCGAATTTTTGCCGTCTGCGTCACCGTCAGGTACCGTATATATTTAGGTACATGTATGCTTTATGCCAATCCGTGCTATATGACATGCGGTATGTGCGGGTTATATTGCCATACCGTTCTATCACTAAAGTTGCTCATACCACGTCTTACATTCTTGACAAAAATGATTCCTCAGAATTTTGAGAATGGCAGTCCACAAACAAATGTCATGAAACAAAACACTGACGGCGCATGCCTTGTACCTTAAATCTTCTCAGACTTAAATATTAAACCTGAATATAATGTAACTTTTTTGGCATGGCTGCGCACTACCTAGCTCTATGAGATCGGCCCAGGGAAGAGGTTTGAAACATACCCAATACGCCAAAGTGGTGGTAAAGTCGCCAAGAAAGACGTTGGAATTAATAAGTAAACATAAATGAAATTGTGCGGTGGCAGGATTCAAACAGAGGACCCCTAGCACAATAGCTCGTTTTTACTTAGCTTTCAGTTGCTTCAATTCATACTGCCACTACAGCTACGAGTCTCACACTTCGTGTGTTATTCCATCATGCTGCTATATCGCACTCGTTGCTTCGCCCCTATGGCGATACTGTGACATTCTTTTGTGTGAACAGCATTATCATATCTAAGCCTTGTCACATACGCCTTCCCCAAATATTGCTCTGTGTCGTGACATCGCGATAACGAGAATGACACCGGGTCCGGCACTTCGAGAATATCTAGAGTATTAAAATTCAGATATAGGTGATTCCTAGTCTTCACACTTGCTAAGTACCATCCTTTTACTTGCTAGAAGCACACGGCATAGTTATTATACAACTTCGTCAGTACGTGTCGGTATCCATTTAATTATAGCATCCCGAGCAAAGGCAGTGAAAATACGCATGACCTTACGGCAAGCTACAGTGCGAGTATACTTGAGCGTGGTGTCGCCTTCTCTCCCCCCCTCCCCCTTTTTTTTTCGTGTTTCCTGCCGTGTTGAGGGCTGACATTTTCGGTGTCTTAGAATTTGTACTAAAAATCCAGCTACCGAATGCAGAAGCAATGCAGGACTGACATTTCCGGTGTCTAGGAAGTGAATTCAGCTCGAGAATCCGCAAGCGATCCAGGACTGACATTTTCAGGGTTTTATACCGCTGTCATACGGCCACTTTAAATCGCGATCAATCCCGATAGGGATCCCGAGCCGATTGCGACCGAGAAGTTCGATCCCGATCTTGCTTGATCGCGATCAAAAGTACGCCGTGTGACACCCGTGTTAGAAGTGTATACTAGGAGTCCAGCTCCAGAATCCAGAAGTAATCCAGGACTGACATTTTTGGTGTCTTAGTTGTTGTTGTTAAAAACTTTAATCAAACAAAGGTGTTCGGGGCACGCAGGCCCCTGGGCTCCCGCACGACCGTACTCCACTCAAGTGTTTATGTTCCGTAGGTCCATAACACTGGCACCCCGTGGTGTCTTAGAAGTGTACTGGGAATTGTCACGTCTCAACACCACAAAGGCATTAACTGGACGTTTGCCAGGGCAAACACCCGCCCATCCATCAGCGCCTATCCAGACGTCAACGCAGCGTGGACACCGAGTCTTGACGGGTCCCAAAAAAGGCCATCACCCCACCATTACTTAGTAGCCTGAGCTGAGGAGGAAAAAAAAGGGGGGGGGGGACGAAGACGACGACCTGGGAGTCGCAGTTAATTGGACGTTTGCCACGAGGCGCAAACCGCCACCCGTCTTACAGCGCCTTTCCAGAGGTCAACGCAGCATGGACACCGACTCTTAACGAGTCCACAAAAGGCCGCTAACCCCACTATTACCCGACAGCCTGAGCTAATGATGAAAGGGGGGCGGGAAAGGGGGGACAATGGCAGCGACCTTGCATTCGCAGGTTTCTCTCTCTTGCCACATATTCCAGACCATCGGGTTTCGGAGGCGCAGGTACTGCGGAGGGTTGCGAGCATGGCCGTGGTATTCGCAACGGAGCCGACGATTGTCATTTGCTGCTGGACGGGCTTCAGATTCCCTAGTCGACTCGCCTAGGGAAGACGACTGTATTAAAAGCGGGATACTTTTCGACCAGCGGGACAGAGGGTCCCGATACGAACTCGGGCGTTGGACTTGCTCCCGCATGGAGTGGGCTTCCGTAGCTGGAGCCGTGTAACTAAGCCAGTAAACCCTTTTTCCTTCATTCTTACAACCTGACGTAGCAGTCGATGGACTTGGCGGATTCGTCGCCCTAATGCCACCCTAAGCCGCAACAGAATCCAGCTTCAAAATCCAGAAGTAATTCAGGACTGACATTTTCGGGGTCTTAGAAGTCTACTAGGAATCCAGCTTCAGAATTCAGAACAATCGGGAAGGAAAAATGTAGGAGGGAGCAATACGTCACACAGCCAGCCTTGGCAAGCGAACGCTCCGTGAAGCCACAGTGCACGGTGGCCCTACACGTGACCTCTTGCGTCGAGATCACGGAGGAAGAATCGAAATTTGCCGAAACGTTTGGTTCCCGTAGCTGTATGCCAGTAGTTTTTATTAGGTGCGCGCTCGTTCGGCTGCCCTGCCGTGGCTTTGCCTACAGAGCGGGAACACTAAAACCGACCGCGCACTTTAACCTGCCATCATGTGGTGGGCCACCACTGGCCCACCACATTTCGGCTTCAATCACGTTGCGGTATGCTCCCTCCACTTTTTGCTTTCCTCCATCATTCAGAAGTAATCAAGGGCTGACATTTTCGGTGTCTTAGAAGCGTACTAGAAATCCAGCTCCAGAATTCAGAAGTAAACCAGGTCAGTTTGATGTTTCTCGTTAGTGTCCCTTTAACTCTATAGTGGTAGTACTTGGAAGAATTTCAAGCTAACCTCATGAGAACTGTTTGTTGAACAATAGCTGTTTTTTGTCAACATCGGCTCATCGAGGAGCATGAAAATGCATTTTGCTCACTTCATGGCAGGGATATCTTGTGTTGGTGTGCCTCTCGGCCTAAACAACTCATTCCATTATTGTGCATGGAAACTTGTATACCTTAATTATTATAATACATCAGTTATATTAATACTAATTATATTACATTTGCAACTAGAGCGCGTTGACAGAGAATGCATTCTTGGCGAATCGGTAATTCGGTACGAATTTGCACCTAGATGTGTCAAGTCGCCTTGGTAAATATATACCATCGGTTATATATGCAAGGTGGGGCGTATCTCATGAAACTTGTGAAAATCAAAGCCGTTGAACGTGTTGGACAAGCGCGTTTGGCAAGCTTCCTTACATTTAGCATCTTCTATATTGGCCTTTCTGACTTTGCCATGCTTAAACTCACGAGGAAACAAACCAGTCCTGAATAATGAGATGCGACTCTCTTCGACTTCCTCCAGAAGATGATGACGCGGTGAACGCGAGCAGGTTGCGCTGTGTCGAGCGAACTTCTTTTGGGCAACGGTTGAAAGAACAGACGGCAGCGTGGCCTTGTCCTCTGACGCGCCGCCATTTTTTCTTATATTTGTGCTAACTACGTGCCGTTCACCCGACTCGCTGTGACTACGTGCCTCCCGCCTACGCTTCCCGGGCGCCAACCCTTTAGCTAACTGCACGACCCATTCCGGCAACTATCCCAACAGCGTGTATCAACTGCCGAGCGTGAATGCGTCTGTGAATTGCGTGTCATGTTCACTGGCTTCCGAACCAGCCTGGCTTCCATATATATGTGTACGCTTCCAGTTGATCTTTCAACTAAGTCTAGCAGCGCGACGAAACTCGGCCAAAGCGATCTACTACATCGTGCATGTATCTGTCCCCCGTATATCTGTCAGATGTGCGTGCGTGCGCGGAGGTAGGAGTAGAGTGGGGGAGCGGGAGGGGAGGGGTGTACCGCATAACGCAGGGCATGACGTAAGCGCGGTATCGAATCAGTCGGGTAGGGGAGGGGCGGGCTCCGCGCAACCCAAAGTGCGGCAGGCAAGGTGGGGCGGCCCATGCGAGCAATGTGGGCCACCTCCAGTGAACGCACCGCAC
Source organism: Dermacentor andersoni (assembly GCF_023375885.2). Lineage (NCBI taxonomy): Eukaryota > Metazoa > Arthropoda > Arachnida > Ixodida > Ixodidae > Dermacentor > Dermacentor andersoni. The sequence continues at coordinate 55,891,566 of NC_092819.1, read as the reverse complement.
GCCGGCGTTTGGAAGAGAGCTGCTGCCTGGTAACAGCAGCAGCAGCGTTTCTGCCACGGCGCGGCCTGGCCGCCGGCGGTTGGTGACAGCGGCAGCAGGCAGCAGCGCCGGCCTCAAGAGGAGTCTCCCCCCACGACGACCGCTGCTGGAAGCTGCCTCGGAGGAGGGCGAGAGCGTTTCTCTTTTCGAGGGCAGTGCCGACCTCCGTTCGATTGGGGTCGAGACTGACAGCGGGCCGGGCACAGCTGCCCTTACTACTATACTACTACTGCTGCTGCTTGCCTGCCTGCCTGCAAGGCGCCCTTGCCCTTCTCTCGGCCAGGAAACGGGTTGCGCCGTCCCTGCCGCTGCTGACCAGGTTGCGCTGCTGTTGCACTGCAAAGCACTCCCCTCCTCCTCCTTACCCCCATCTCCCCCCCCCCCTCCCTACTGACGACGAGCGTTGGCGCAAAGGGGGTCCAAGTGCGCGGCCCGATTCTTCTTTTTGTTGCTCCGCTGGTCGAGATCGAGCTACGGGGGCAACCGGGGGCCGCCGTGGAGGACCGGGGCCGTTTTGCTGTGCGCTGCCGCCGCAACTGTCGCTGCTGCTGCTGTTACTGCGTGAGTGGCGGGATCCTCCTTTTGCGCTTTTGTCGTATGCGGCCGGTTTCGAGTACCGTCGCGTGGCCGATCTGCATCTGAACGAAACGCCGTTACGCGAGCAAAACCCGATGCTCGTCGCGACGTTGATCCCCCGCCGATAGTGTGCGTTTGTTCCTGTGTACGCCCGGTGTATCCAGAGGGAAATCCAGATGGAAAGTTGGCACATGCGCCCTTGACCGAGTGAAACCAGTGTAAATACACTTTTTATCGGGAAATAGCTATTTATTGTTGTAGTTGTTTGACGGAGTGTGGTTTAATTTTCATTGTCGTCCCCACCGGGAGCATGGAGTTCCACATTCGTGCACTGTATTGAGCGAAAGTGCTAATCTGAAATATCACTACCTTGTGTTTCGTGCTTTATTCTTTTTTGTTGTTGGGTTTATGTGATTGCTTAGTTATTTCTCGAGCGCCGGCTCGCTTATGCAGAACTGGGGAAGGCTGTTGACACCAGCCTCTGATCGTGCGCGCGATTTTTTTAGTCGCGGAAGATGAAGCATATACGATCAGATCCGATAGCAGGATCCATGTCAAACGTTTTTGACCGTGCTAGGACCGCGCTCGATCTGCATGGAGCGCGATTGCGATTGACTCGGGGACGCTGGAAGGTGACCGCGTAAACAGGGGTACTATATAGTGCAGAGATACGAACGGCGCTTTGATAATAGCGCCTTTGCGTGCCCGCATTGACTGTGGCTACTCGGCTGCCCTCGCGGTGGTCCGAAGCCAATCCACGTCCGTTGCCGTTCCTCCGCCTACGGAAGAGGCTTTAAAGCTTCGGTTTAAAGCTACGTTGCTTGGTTGCTTTCACAGAGATCAAGGCCAGTGAATTTTGTCGACGTCGATTTCTTTTAATTCATTAAATTATGGGTTCTTACATGCCAAAACCACGATCTGATTATGAGGTACGCCGTAGTGGGGGACTCCGGAATAACTAGGACCATCTGGGGTTCTTTAACGTGCGCCTACATCTAAGCACACGGGTGTTTTCGCATTTAGCCCCCATTGAAATGCGGCCGCCGTGGCCGGGATTCGATGCCGCGACCTTCTGCTTAGCAGCCCAGCACCATAGTCATTAAGCAACCATGGCGTGTGACGTCGAATTTTTGAGGAGGTGACACGTGTACGGTGATGTATACACATCATATGGGCTGTGGTGTTGGGCTGCTAAGCACGAGGTCGCGGGATCGAATCCCGGCCACGGCGTACGCATTCAGATGGATGCGAAATGCAAAAAACACTCGTGTGCTTAGATTTAGGTGCACGTTAAAAGAAGCCCAGATGGTCCTAGTTATTCCGGAGTCCCCCACTACTGCGTGCCTCATAGTCACATCGTGGTTCTGGCCCGTAAAATTTCACAATTAATTTTAATTACACATTATATAGATTGTAGAGAGCACACGGCTGGAGTTTGAGTTTCTGGATTAAAGGAAGAAATGCAATGGGGCGCGATCGTGTTATAGTCCACAAGAATGGCTAGCTGGTCGAGTTGGTATTCCATTCTTGAAGCAGCACAAAAATGTAACCCAAGGAAAATACGAACGCAGCCCCCCCTTCCTCCCCCCCCCCCCCGCCTCTCTCGTTAAGTACATACTTGTTCTTCAACTTGGATGGTGAACTAATGATGTTTAGACCTAATCTACCTGAAGATGCAATTTCAGTTTTAAGACGTTCCAACGTATGGGTTCTGAGTTTCTTTAACGCGTGCTTTCATTAAAAGCACGGGCCAAAATTTTTTTTGAATTCTGCCCCCGTCGGAATGAGGCCCTGCAGCGGCCGCGAATCGAACCCGTGACCTCAGCAGCGGCACGCCATAGCCATATGCGTCAGGTGGGGTACACACATTGCGATATGACGTTAGCACATTATGAGTTACATTAACGCACTGCGAAGTGCTTCTGAGAAGAGTGCGTGTGCCCCTCGACTACCGCCAGTACACACGTCTCGTTCGCGCTTTCGAAGAGGAAGGGGCCTCGTAGTTTCGGATGGGCGTCGCCGTTTCTCAAGTGAAGGTGCAGCGCGCGAGACCGCGGGCTGACGCGTGCTTAGAGGAACGCGCGCGTGCATGTGGTTAGTCCTCGCGCACGCAGCGCAAATCTGTGTGTGCGCATCTGTGCCGCGCTTGATCTGCAGCGCTCGCGCGCCCATCGGCACGTGCTGCTGCTGCCGCCGCTTGCAGTGGTTACGAGATGGCGTAAGGGTAGGGGGGGGGTCGAACCGGTTGCGCCGATGAGACGAGTCGCGTTGCACGTGCGCGCCTCGGCGCTTGCTGCTCTCAATTCCTGTTCCGCCGCCGCTGCTGCTGCCGCTGCTGCCTTGTGTCTCCACTTACTAGGTTACCGTGTTCGAGGTCGCGCGCCTCCTGCTGCTGCTTGCTGCTGCTCGCTGATGAATGACACCCTTCCCAGCCCTCACTGACGTCCAGCTCGTGAGCGCGCGCATGCCTTGTTTCGGGCATCGGAGAAGCGCGCGCGAGTGGAGTGGAGGGTGTGGGGGGGGGAGGGGGGGGACGAACGACTCGATGCGCTCCGGACAAACGAGACGCTCGCGCGGGTAGAGAGAGAGACTCGGCCATCACGGTCGGTGGCTTGCGGCGGCGGCGGCGCACCCGACACGCACTGTTTGGTGCGCAGCGTCGGGCCGGTCTGGTGCTGCGGCATTGTTGTGACTAAAGGCCGAGCCGTGCTCGCAGAAAAAGGACAGAGTGAAAGAGCGCCCACCTTGGTGTCCCGTACTGTCACATTTTGTCTGGAACCCGCCGCAGTATATATATAGCTTAGTAGTGGCGTTGCGCTGCTGAGCACGACGTCGCGGGTTCGATGCCGGCCGCGGCGGTCTCGTTTCTACGGGTGCGAAAAAGCAAATATACTTTGTGTGTTTAACTTAGAGAGAGAGAGAGAGAGAGAGACAGAAGAGACGGGGTGGGAAAGGCAAGGAGGTTAACCGGAACAGATTCCGGTTTGCTACCCTACAACTGGGTGAAGGGCAAGGGAAGTGAAAGACGGAAAGAATAGCGGAGAGACAAAGTAAACTCGCGACAAAATAAACAAATAGAGAAGGTGGGGAGCGTCCGTGAGAACTAAAGTCTCTCTAATACGCCGCTCGAACGCAGAAGGCGGCTCTACAATGCTTGTTTTCCGCCTTACGCCGTACGGACCGTACGAACGACTAGTTCTAGAAATCCGAGGGCCGCTTCATCGCCCCGTCGAGCAAGGACACGGCGTCACATTTCGGTGGCTGCCTATAGCGACTGTGACGTAATGGGCAACGAAGGTGCCGATGAAGCTGCTCGATCTGCCCAGAAGACGGCTTGCAGGAACCGATCCCGCTGTCAAGAACAGATGCGGCAGTGAAAATTCGGGTGCTTGCAATTGATTCCACGCTATCGTTGTGGAACACACCTATAGCTTCCACCACACACTTCTACATCGACTGGACCCTCGTCTTCGACTTTGTCCTCCACCAGGACTATCCCGAACCGAGACAACAGTACTTTGCCGATTGTGGCTTGGCCTACGTCTCTTTTACCAAATTCTTTGCTTTCCGCCTCAAAAAGGGAAGATAGTGCTGCGTGTGACCACTGCGGCAGCGAGCAAACTATCGAACACGTTCTTTGCCGTTGTCCCCGATACAGCGCACACAGGCACATAGGCAACGTCGGCCTATACGGTCATCGCACCACAAGCCGGTCAAGGCACTCTTGTATTTCACTTAGGTGTACGTTTAAGAACCTCAGGTAGTCAATATTAATCCGAAGTCCCCCCATGCGTTACGGCGTGCATCATAATCAGATCATGTTTATGGCAAATAAGACCACGGAATTGAAAAGCGTCCCGTAGTCTGCTTGCCGGAGCCAAACGGGACAGTTTAACATGTTCAGGTCCGCTGCTTTTCTCTGTCCTGGTGGATGCCGATTTAGTTCGGTCTTACACTGACTTGAACGTCGTGCTTGCCTAGTTTTACAAAGTTTGCATTCTGTGACGTTGGGACACAATGTTCCATTTTATACTCATTCGTGGTCGCTGTCATGCACACGCTAAAGTTATCCAACCAGCATTTCCCGCGCCGCACCCAACATGACGACGTGTATTTGGGCCCGCTCGCGCCACCGGCGATGCAATCCTGGGGATGCATCGTTCGCATTCGGGAACACGAATTTCAGAATGACTCTATCGGACACGCCTGCGAATAGGTTCCCGCAGCTCTGTTGGGGCTCCACGTTTGAAGTTGCGTCACACAAAAGTGGAAGTGTCCCGGAAAACCTCAGCTACGTGTAGGTGACTCACCGGCTAACAAGAGACGCACCGGTTTCGGGATTACTTTCTGAATGGTCGCGACCACCCGTGGTTCTTTTACGAGCACCTAAATATGAGTGTATATACGAGCGTTGTTGCGTTCCGTCCGTCAGCAGAACTCCGCATAGATCGAAGCGTGCACTGAGGCAAGCGTGTCCCCGTAAATAGCCGACCAAGGAATGCTCCTCCAGCCTCCCCCTCGCCCCCCCCCCCCCCCCCCACACACACGCCCACCTGCTTAGTTCTTGTCCTTTTCTTCTTTATCTGTTTGTTCGAGTGTTCCACGCAACCACGAGGCCTCGCCGGTGACCTTGCTGCGGATCCCTGTCCACTCTCGGGTCAAAAAATAGCGCGACGCGAGGCGGATAACGCTGCGAGTGATGGAGCAAACTCGTCGTGTACGTCGAGTGCGCCTCGATTACTGAGTGCATCGTTTGTTGAGGGCGTTGGTTCCACGCGTGTTGAGGTGCGTTTAACTTCTCATAGCTATGTACGCTGTACAGCAGTGCAGATTGCGATGTTTTTCAAAAAGCGAATACCTGTGCAACAACAGGTGGTCTGTCCATCGCAGTAAATTATTACTGGTATTCGGTCTGAGGACACGTGTAAAATAGACAGAGAAACGAATAAGGTAAGAAGCAGTTTGGTAATTGCCACCTAAAAGGGCCGAACGTCTACATACGTACTTTTTAGAACTTGGGGACAGAAGCGAAAATTGTAGCTGGAAAGAAGGGAAGGGAAGAGGAGAAAAAGACCAAGATGACAGACAACAAAGGCTAAAGTAAAAGAACGACAAAGAATAGACCACATGACAATAAATAGTATGCCGATTCCACGCGCTCCACGCGATTCCAATCGGTGGAAATCACTGTGGGAAGGGATCCATATCGCACTATGAACACTGAGCCGTTGTCGGTTCCGCGGTGCAGGCAATGTGGCAAGCAGAGGTTTTTTACGTATCCGTGAAATAAATGTAACGCTTAACATTTGACGCGTGCCTATTACGAAGAAATTATCGACTCGACCTCCCCATAGAAAAATTTGTAAATGCCCGTCAGCGTCGATCTTGAAACAGATGTATAAACTCGCGCCATCGCTGTCCGTCTCCGCGGCCAAATTTTGCATGGGAGAACCCTCGCCGCTTCGTCTGCTCACCCGAAGCCAAACCGTCTGCTCACCTGAAGCCAAACCGAAGGAAGACTGAAAGAAGCCAACGTCCACATGCTGCACCTAGTGACTGTAAAGCGATAATGGCATTATCGGTATCGGCGCACAAGCGTCTTTGATTGCACCTGCATGCAGGGTTGGTCCACGTTTACGAACGACGTTATTAAAACTCTCGCGAAAACACATGCCGTGCACTGACATCGTTATCGGCCCATTAGGTCGCCATCTTTGTTTTCACAGTCACCGACGTTGTCCCAGCTTTCTAACGTACCGTCTCCGCAATCCGTCTCCGTTCCGTGCAGTATTACTACACTGTCTGGTAGAGAAAGATGAGTTCGATAAAAGATAACGTGTCATCCATGCTATGCATGCAGGGCTTGCTGCTACTTCTGGTAGGGCGTGTGAATGCACGTGAGCAAAGGGTCAACAAAAACGCGCGTACACTGGGATTAAAGACCTATCCCTGCAGATGAGTGACTGGGTTACGCCACATTTCACCTGGCGAGACACAAAATACCCCCAAAACCCGCTTACGCAGGCAAAGAAAGCCTTAATAATAATAATAATAATAATAATAATAATAATAATAATAATAATAATAATAATAATAATAATAATTTGCTGCTGGCTAATGTTGTAGGTAACGTGTGCAACTTGCAATCAGGTGATATGGGAACTGCCGGGAATTCCAAACGCATGCTAACGCATACATTCAAGTGGCGGTTGCTAAATATAATGTAATAACGACGCCGTCTAAACAAACAAACAAACCAGAGATAGAAACGCAGAGAAGGAAAAGAAAAAGAACGGGAAACATACACAGGTGACTATTCGCGTCAAAACAACTTCACGAGCTACACGTAAACATTTTTTATCTGGTGGAGACGCTCGCTATCGCAGTCGTTCGACACTTGTGTAAAAGTTGGGGTTGGATAATGGCGTCCTCTTCCTTATCTCGAGGTTCGTGCGAGGACCCGCAAACACGCGGAGATGGGACCGCGTTCACGAAATAGAAGGGACGGACGAATATTCGAAATACCGAATATATGAATCGAGTACAGTCTTCGCTATTGGATTCACGTTCGAGAGCTTGCTTTTCGAAGTGTCACGATCTTTGCACCCTATTAAAACAATGTTTGGTGCTGCAGGATCGCATTCATCTCCTTCAAATGTAGCACTAGTACTCTATATAGTGCATGAATTTACACGCTGTATTCCTGCTTTACTATACTATCATTCTATTGTGAAGTAGAGAACTGAAAGCAGCCGTTTCCTTGTTCTTTATGAGACCACCAGTTGACCGGACGTCTGGTTGCATGCGAATGCCGCCATTACGTGTATGTATCAAATAATTTAAGCCTCTTCGTTTAAGATGTTCGGAGAGCTATATTTTTTTTCTCGAATATGCGTATTCGATTCGATTTGGAATTACGCTATTGAGAATTAACACCCCTTCAAAATATAATCTTTGCGGAAGTGCCTGTTCATCGATTCCCTATTGCTCCCTATATGATCCCTATATGATTTCCTATATGATCCTATATGATTGGCGGCTGTCCGTACAGCAGCCAATAACAGCTCTTACGCAATAGAAGCGCTGCGAATGCGCCGTCCATGCAGGGTTATCCGCAGAGTGTCTTCAATACTTTCGACGAAGGCTGTGTATGCACGTGCATTGAAGTAATTGCAGCCGTCGGACACAGGGGATCCTTAATGATGTGTGTATTGGCTCCGGAACAGCGGAATCAGACTTTTCTAAAGTGTTTGGAAAGTGATTACTCAATCCTCTTGTACTTTTTGACGCATGACCTAGCAGTAAGGTTCACATACGAGTTCGCTCACTGGCTCACTTGAGAATTATTTGATAACACGTATTAAAAGGTTAGCGCACTGTATTCACGAACATGCGCTCTAGGAGCCAAAGTACTACTAGTTCTTGCCTGCCAATTCGCTAATCTTATCTCCATACAATTTCGTCGTGGCTGAGGCATAATACACGCTCTGAAAAGATTATGCACCCCTTCTTCGGGGCCTTATAATATCCCCAAACGATAATCGTCATCTATACACTTTGCCTTCTTTTCTTTCGACACCCTACGTTCGCTACTTTCTTATCAGGAACGTTACGTCTCTCTGGCATGCGCGCATGCCGCTTGTAACCCGAGAATACTGATAGCGCAACGGTAAATAAAGGAAATAGATTCCGGATGGATAGCGATTATTGTTGCAGGGCGAAGATAAACCCCAAGGGGACCAACTTTTTCATTTAGGTTGCAGAAACAAACGGGTTCAACACAACATATCCGAGGCGGTGTAACGTACATATATACCAACGTATACCGCACATTCTACTTATTCGAGATCCTAACGGTTCTAATTCATCTTTCGTCGACAGCCATCGATTAAATGATTGCGAAAGACCGCGTTAACGGCTTTCTCGAAATCCGCTTGGAATCCCGTTGAGTTCGGAACTTTCCCTCGCGCCCCCGAAATGAGAGCTGTACGCGTAGAGCTTCTTCGTGGAATCGCCCCTCCGTGTCCTTCCACTTTCTTTCGCATGAACGAAAAATAAAAAAGAACAATGCACACCTGTCACAGTTCATCCACTATCAAGCGAGATGATATCGAAGCGAGCATGCATGCCTGCGCGCACCTGTACTATACATTTAGGCACCACTGCGTTTACGTTGTTTCCACGCGCGCGCGCGCACACACACACGCACACGCACACGCACACGCACACACACACACACACACACACACACACACACACACACACACCCTAAGTATACGCGTATACCTGTACTACAACGCTGGTTGCGGTCGCCCCTGGCAACACGACGGTGGTGCCCGTGGTTGCAGTGTAGTTCCCGTTTCCCGGAGGGAGGAGGGATTCAGTAATCAGGGGGCATGAACCCCCAGATACTTCCTACTTGTCGGAAGGGGGGAAATCCCCGCTGCTGCTGCGCGGGCGCGCTGAGGGTTCGTTGCACTTTTGGAAACCATGCGTGTAACGTCGAGCGATCCCGCGAGCGCCCTCTCCATTCATTATGTATATGGATTCCGCTCGAGGCGTATCGCTGGCGGTAACCACAGAGGTGGCGACGCCGCCGCAGCCGCAAGGCTTGCTTGAAAAGCCGTTGCTTTCGAAGATCGGTTTCCGGCTTGTAATAAGCTCCCCCATTCGCATACCTGCGGGTCGTTCGTTATCCTTTATTTCTTTGTTTTTTTTTTTTTTCGAGCTTTCAGCTGCGAGCGTGCTCTAAATTACGCCTTCTTGGGAATGAATCATCGCGGAAACAGTGCCGCGAGAGAAAGTTGCTATCGCTTCCTGTGCCTCCAGGTAACGACAGCTTTGCGGAGAAGAAAACAAAAACAAAGTTAGCGTCAAATGAGAGAAAGTGAAGGGTGTAGGTACGCTCTCTCAGTCCCTCTCGGCGCATCAACTTTCAGGTTGCCCGGGTCATTGACTGCGGGCTCTTTCGAATCGTAAGTGCCATGTATCGCAGACTTGGTGGCGGCGTCGTCGGTAGAGTTTAATACCCCTTTACCTGTTTGCTTACTGATAATTGCGTGGCATTTTTTTTTATTATGGGAAGCGATAGCGTTAGTGCACTTTGAGTGATTGAGCGATATGTAGATAGTTGTTTTCAGCGAAGACCTTATTGCATTTTTCAAGTTATATGGCTTCGTATGGTTTACGATAATAATGAACGAGGAACCCAACGGGTTCGACTTAGATAATATTATTGAGCTTAGATTTATTTAAGCGCCGGCGACAAAAGTACTACAAATAGCGGCCTGTACTCGTTGCGGGCATCTGCACAGACGTACGTAAGAAGACAGCCTTCTTCAAAAGTTCCAAGGTCACTGTTCGCTGTGATGCTAGTGCCCTTGAGGTGGTCTCGGTTATTCGAACCGTGCAGCAGAGTGGGAAGACGTTACTTTTTCTGGCCACGTTCAGGGCATCGGAGCTATACCAAAATTGGACTTATAGTTGGCATCATGTAAAGACTACACGTGGATTTCAATCCTTGGACTGTCTGTCCTAGTGTATTGCAATATGATCGATGGTTGGGCGAGTTTGTACGGTAACATAATTTTGTTGCAGCGAGAAAAGGACGAAGACGTAGACGAGGCACAATTATAGTAGGAGCGCTGATCTCTTTTTCAATAAAATTTTAGTCATGGTGTCGTTCTGCAGGCGACTAAATGAAGTTGTTTCTCTTTAGTTGACAGTCAGCGCTCGTCCTTTGTGTCTCGTCTACGCCTTCGTCCTTTCGTGTTGCAACAAAATTATGTCCTGCAGTAGTCAGGTACTATGGGTCGATGATGTCCGCACTGTATACTAGTATATGCACCGCCGACGCTTAGAATATATGGGAAGGAAGGAAGGAAAGAAAGAAAATAAGAGGTGAAGAACATACAGAGGTTAACCAGGTGAAGTGTCCGCTTGGCTACTCTACACGTGGGAATGGGGTAAGGGTAGAAAACATAAGGAAACAAGAGAATATAAAAAAGAAAAGAAGATAGGCATCAATTCGCACATTCTACAGTTTTTCAATGCGTCCCGTTTCCTTTAAAAAGCACACTAGCGCTTTTAAACCAGTCCGTGCCGACGTCGGCTGGGACCAGGGTCCAATAATTCTGCCTTCCGTAAGGGGACGGTTGTCAGTCTTGTCGAGCGTGGTGCTGAGGTCTTTTCTTTGTGTATCGAAACGACGCCAATCACACAGAACGTGCGCTATCGTTCGTCTCTTTGCACCCGCAAATTTCACAATCTGAACTTGTGGCCATTCCGATGAGGTGAGAGTACGCATTGGCAGAAGCTACTCCAAGCCATAGGCGACAGATGAGTTACCTTTCGTCGTGGTAAGCCATGTGGAAGGCGGAGCTTTACATCAGGATCCAAAGAACAAAGGTGCTGGTTTTTAAAGTCTGCCGAATTCCATTGGGCCAAGGTAAGCTCGCGAGCAAGCGCACGGACCTTTCCCGCTGCGTCTGTTCTTGGCAGCGCGATAGCAAGGCAATCACCACTGGTATGTGCAGATCGAGCTACTGCGTCTGCTTGCTCGTTTCCAAGGACGCCGGAGTGACTTGGCAACCATTGAAATACGATGCCATGTCCTGTCTCAACTGCCCGACGGTAATGTTTCCATGTGTCCGCGACAAGTCGTTCGTGGGGTCCACGGCGTAATGCAGAGAGCAAACTCTGGAGGGCGGCCTTGAAATCGCATAAGATGGACCATTTACATCCTCGTCGCCAATCGTTATGTTTTCGACGGCGTCCCGGGCGGCGGCGGAGGCGCCGCCGTAGAACTAGGGGGAGCGCGCCGCAGGCCGTCGGCCGATGACATGGAAGGAAGGACGCTCTAGGGCGTCCCGTCCCTGTTGGTGGATGCATGGACGACATCACATCATCCCCCCTCCCCCTCCTCAATAGAACAGAACATGCATAGGTGTAT
>NC_092819.1:55852500-55875000 GCF_023375885.2 Dermacentor andersoni | reverse complement strand
TTGCGTGTATTTTATTCTAACGCTGCGCTCATGGTACCTTATATACCTCCAAAGAACGGCATGGGCGAATCAGCGTGACGCACAGCGTTCCCGACGGGAAAGGTCGCAAGGTCGATGACGCGGTGATGGTTTGGTGACAAGTGGGCCCCCAAAGTGGTGTAAGACGTTTTCATAGTGCCGTTGCTCTGTAGCATTAACTGATACGAACTATACCGGCACTCCATTGTTTCAGTAGCGTAGCAGTCCATGGCGCGCAGTGATGATGATCAGCGGATCTGAAAAGGGGGGTCCTCACGTCGCACACCGTCCCGCGATGACTTCGGCGTTTTGGGCTGGGCGAGCGAAAGTCCCTCACTCAGAGGTCTTCGTACGCGACCTCGGCTCCGCGCCGCTCGGCGGCTGGGGTGAAGGCCCCGCGCCGGCATTTCCACGTCTGCGTCCCCCCCCCTCGGCTTCCCTCCCCACCGCCAAACCTGTTTGGGGCGTCAGCGGCGTGATATGGAGCCCTCTCTCCCGCCCATCTCCTCTCTGCTGCGCCGTCATCGACGATTCGATCTCGTCCTCCACGTCGTCGGTCTCGTCTCGCGTGTGCGTGCGTTCGCAAATTTTGGTGGGCGAGGGGCGTAGTACAACGCTGCTTTGGGAAGCCACTCGTGGGACGCACTCCGCGTCTCCCGAGGGTTCGCGCCCGCACGCCGAGAACGCACCGCGTCGACTCGTCTGGAGCTGCGGCCGTGGTCGCGTATTTCGTAGGTCTAATTATCCTGTTGTGGAAATGTTATCATCGAATGCGTACGTCCTCTTCCTTCCTTTCTTTCGTTCTTTCTTTCTTCAATTGGGGAGGGGAGAGTGACACCAAATCTGCGGCGACATTTATCGACGTTCAGCACGTGCTTGGCGCATGAGTCGTTAGTCGCGCGCGTCGGCTGAAGTTAAAGGTCGCGTGCAGCAGATCTGACAGCCAATTTGCATGCGCGAACTGTCGTTATCCCTTAGGAAATCACTTTGTCGCGATTTTCGAGGCCTGTACGTTACGGTGCTCTCGAAGAGCTTGGAAGGTCGCCACAGGGCGGGTCGGCCATTTTTGGCCACTGATCGTTCGGCGACTCTCCCGTTCAGTCACGAGAGACAAATGACGGAGGAGGGGGCGGCCCCTTCTTCTGGTTGTTTATTCTGGTCGGCTGGGAGCCGCATAGCTTTGGCTCCCAGCCGACCAGATGGAGACATATCCGATGGAGACAGAATCGTACAAAAAGTAAAGAAAGAAAGAAAGGAAGGAAGGAAGCACCGGGAAACGCCTCGCTCGACATCAGCTGGTGGCGCTCAAACATCCGCATCCCACACATGACTACGATGGAACGAACACGACGGCGGGATCGACGACGACGGTATGAGAGTGAGATGACGACGACGATTTGCTGGCGAACGCTGGAATGACGACGAAGGTATAGGATGACAGTGGGATGACGCAAGCCCGAAATTACGACGGGAATGCGACGATGCTACACGACCACGACGACATCACTACGGCGGTGTGACCGTGAACGCATGACAACGACCTCATTAAAATCGAGCATGACGACGACGGAACGATAACGGCGCTATGATTACGACGAGTGCGTGGTTGCGACGGCGCGACGACGGCAGCACGATGGCGATATAACGATGACTAAGGCATTGACGACGATATACACGTAACGATCGCGGCGGCATCGCAACGACGGTATGGCAACGAATGCACGACGACGATGACGACTGATGACAGGCGCAATGAAGATGACATGACGACAACGGTAAGATTAGGATGGCGCGATTAACGTGACTGCGTGATCACGGTGGCACGATGACGGTGGAATGGTGGCGACGGCGGAATGATGCCGGTGTGAGGGCAATGCTGTGACGACGACGGAGGGAATACGGCATGACAACGAAGGAATGATGGATCAGAATGGAAAGATGAACTGACGACGATGGCGGGCTCGTGTTGGAGCTCATGTCGGGGCTTACGAACGTCACCTGCCGCCAAAGGGCGGCAGGTGATATATATATCCGGTGCCAATGTGCACTCTATCTGGTACCGGCCAATCGAGCAAGGCAGCATCTTTGCGTATACTTGCATCCACAAATATACTCGCCTAGGTTCCGATAAACCCAGCAGCAGACTGCACCGGCAGCAGCCCCTCCGAAACCGGGAGAGTAGGCATAAGAAAGGGAGCTTCGCTTTTAAAAACAGCTTCGCCGTATGAAGAAACGCGAGCGACTCTGACGAAAACGTGGTCAAAGCGCTGTACACCGCCGCGAAATTCCAAGAAGCGCGCGTGCCCGGACGGGCCGAATCGGGATAACAGGATCTACCGCTCTCCGTCCAGCGACACCGCCGTGCAATGCCCCTTCCCCGCACGGCGGTTCGCCTACGCGTCGTTCGGTGGGCGAACTAAATTGAAAAGAACGCCGGCGGCTGCGTAACGATCGCGCTCCTGTTCGCCGACGTGTTGCAACTCTTTCAACTAGGCTTTGCGTCCGTTTGGTGTCAAGTGAACCCTGGCGAAGTTGTTTCCGAGAAATCGAGCTCGGCGACGAGACTCCCGAAGACGCCGGCCACGTTGTTGCCAAGGCGACGGTTGACGCCGCCTTGAAGTGTAACACTTCGCGCATGCTGTAAAGCGCGTGTCCTTGGAAATCACAAGACCCCAGGCCGCCGTCTTCTACTTGTGCAACATCGTAGCGTTGGCGGCTTTTGCGGAGTAGCGGCGGGCCGTTACTGTTCACCAAGTTTCCACCGTGGCAGTTGGAAAGATCTTGGAAAGAGCTGGATTTAATCATCCGAGCCGAACTCCCGGATTACGTTTTCTTTGCTGGCTTTTGCTTTACGCGCGCTTCTGTATAATCGAACCACATTGGCTGCTCACTGGCTATGGGGTTAATTACGTTGCTGATCACGAGGTCGCACCGACTCGATTGCTGGCAGCGGCGGTTGTGTTTAGATGAACAATTGAGTGTGTATACATGTAGATAGATATATATTGCTTGGCTTCATTCTCTGTTGGCTTCAGATGGTTGTGAATAGCAAAAATCGGAAGCCTGGGTGCATTTTACTTGTCCAAGATAGTATACAGACATGTGCCACTGCCATTGTTGCCATTGGCGGCACGTTTCCGTCAAATCGACTTCACTTTTCGCTGGCGTATATGACGATTAAAAATTGAGGTCGCTTCCCCAGCTTCATTTCCTCCTACATTTTATTTAAAGTTCCGCGCTCTTTTATTGTCAATTCTTGGAGTGCACGTGAGCGTGAATGGGCGCTCGTAGTAAAGAATGGGACAACGATACCGCGTCCGGGACGTTATATATACGCTTACCCACGAGTCTCCGCATGAACGCGCGCCCTCTTCGCATTAAATGCGCCGCGCCGAGAGTCCTCTTTTTTTTGTTTCGGTGCCGTTGTCCTCACCTTGCGAGTGGGTTCCATGAACGACGGATCGTTGCTCTCCGGCCGAATGTCATTATCTCGGGCAGATCGCCTTACCGGAGCGCCCCCTTGGCTTTAACGAAGCGCCGCGCCTACGCTCTTGTGAAGGCTTGAAACGCGTGTTCTCTTTGTTGTTCGCAGCGCCGCGGGCCATGGATCTTTCGTGTGCGGCCAAGCAAGTTGGCGCCCGAGCGTGCGGTTGTGGTTTGCTCCCTTTTCGTCATCTCGCTGAGACTTTGACATTGGCTTCGTTTTGCATGAACTCGACGTGAGTTAGTCGAGTCGGAAGTCGAGCTGGCTCGGCTCGACCCGACCGCTTTCCCATGCATCGTTGCCATGTGAATCGGGCGAGTCGACCCACCCTTTGCTGCAGGCGGGTCAATTGGCCGAGCTCGCCTGGACGCTCGCTAGCTCGCCCGAGCCGACCCGCGAGCGTTTTGCACGAACCCGGTTTCGACCCGACAAGCGCACTCGACACGACTTTGTCGGGTTCATGTTAACGTAGTTATTTGCGTTGCCGCTGATGGAGCTGTCGCATCTTCATTCCTGAAGAGTTTCACGGGACCTTTTTCCCTTCCGTATTTCTGTAACTTCTCTTTTCTATAATTTTTTATTCCCCTTTCCCCAGCACAGGGTAGCCAGCCGGCCTGAGAACTGGCTAACCTCCCTGTCTTTCCGTCTATTTCGCCCCCTTCACGGGACCTATACGCGTTTTAGCATTCCATGGGAACTTGGTGCAGGTTGCAATATGTCGGTCACTATGCATCTATGCGCGTGTCCGCGCCTAGCCTCTTTCCCGCCAATTTGGGTGAGATGTAGTACGTGGTCAAATGGGCAGAGCACCGGGCTGCTGTGTAAGGGGAACCGGGTTCAAAACCAACCGCCTGACCAAGTTGAGTTACTGGCTATATAACTCTGGGTACGTGCTAGGTATGGACTAGGTAGTCCATGGTCATGTGGGCAAAGCACTGGGCTAATGTGTAGATGGAACCGGATTCAAGACAACCGCTTGACTAGCTTGAGTCGCTGCCTATGCGCCGCTCTTCAAGAAATTTGATGCGAACTTGGGTCACTGGTTTTGTGCCGCCTTTTGTAATAATGACGCTGGGTATTTATCGCTCTTTGCTGACCCTCTTTCATGTCAACTTGGGTCAATGATTATTTTACAGCGAAGCTGTCAGCCTCTAGCTGGTTGGCACGTCTCGCGGGCTCGCTCTGTGCTCACCCCCAAAACAGTACCGCCGCCAATAGCGGCCGCGGGCACTCAAAACAGACCTCAAACGGCTGCTGGAAAAGAGCTTTTTGTCTTTGAGTTTCCGCGTAACAGAATGGTGTTTTCTCGCATATTCGAATTACAATCCGGAGCTATAGCGTCTGCAGCTTGTGTGTAAGTCGCACGTTACGAATTCTGTTATGCAATTTACTTCGAAAAATTCATTTAGTTCAATGAGGCACTCGCGCTTGGCGGAGGGCCTATAAAAATGAGGATGTGTGCTGCACCTCCGCACACTCGCGTGTGACGTACGTGTGCACACGGTGTATATCTGTCCCCGATTGTCGATCATATTTGTATATACCCATCTCATAGCAACACTTCAAAGTTATGCAAAATGCCTCTGTCGTATCATCATTCTACATAACCATTTTGTGCACTGTATATATCAACATCATTTTATATAACCTCACAATTAGTTGCTGTGTAATCTTGTGTTGCGTGGATCTATGTGGATCTACGTGGATCTGTGTCTTAGCGAGTGAGGGCCCGGACACTTCTTTGAAAACGTGCCGTATATACAGTGCTTCGCACTTTGTAGATGTGATCGTCCTGGTGGAATTGTGTTGTAATTGTGACTCAGTGCTCGTATCGTCTCTTGTTGAATAAACTTTTTCTAAGCACCCTGATTCTTGAGCGCTCTGCCCGTTGCATCTGTCGCGTAGCGTGTGCTGCGACCGTGTAATCGACGATATGGCAAACACCGTCCAGGAACGGTGCCGCCGTCTAGCGGCCGCGGCCACTCAGACAGACCTCAAACGGCAGCTGGAAAATTTGGACGTGCGGGCTGACGCGCCACTATAGGCAGTGCGCACCTGCAGCTGGAGGCGTGTGCATTGGCATCAATCGGCGCAGCCCAATGGCAGATGGCGGGGGCCTTTTCAAGGAGTAGTAACCCAGCAACGTGCCTAGCACACGCTTCAAAAAGTTTTGCTACACTGGGTTGTAATGGTCCACGTTGTGTGACATAATCAGGGCGGTCAACGACAAAGATAACTCGCAGTGAGAGTTTATATATATATATATATATATATATATATATATATATATATATATATATATATATATATATATATATATATATATAAATAAAATAGTTGGCACGCCACTGACCCGCTTTTTTCGTGTCGAAAGTAGTGACGTCACAGAAATGCGGTCACTGCTGCCACATGTCGGCTTCGCCGTTTTGCAACGCAAGCAACAAGTGGTGACACACGCACGGGCGTTTGCGTCGCGTATGATAAGTGCATGCCTCGTGTATAGTCGCTGAAAGGCGACCCGCGCGCATACATCGCTTTCGAGACCGGCGGCGTTTTCGGCATTCCCGCCACGTACGGGGGTGGGGGGTCTCCGACTACTGAGGTGCGTGGCCAATTCCCGAACGCTTGGAGGGGCTCATAGCATCGATTCCGAAGAAGCGAGCGAGCGGACGGGCGGGTGTTGTCGATTGCGCAATCGAAGCTCGCGTGGCGCACGCTTGGCTTCCCCGCGGAACACCGTGCTCGTCGGTGTAGCTAGCTACACGGTGCGCGCATACCGACGCAAACGCGCATCACACGCGGTTGCGTTGCGTACGCAACTGGATCTCTTTGCGCAGGGAGGGAGAGAGTGGGAAAGGGGTAAGAAAGAGAAAGACAGAAGGAAAACGCCAGGGGATGGTATTATAGCAGCCGCAGGAGTATAAGTAATCCACGGCGAAGCCGCATCAGCGGACGGAGGTTATAGCAGCCAGTGAGTGTATGGGCATGCCTGCGCGTATACTTGGTGTATACCGGTGCAGAAACAGGTTTTCTCGTCGTCGTCGTCGTCGTCTTGGGGAGTTTACGTTTTGGGATGCGGAAACGGTCGCGCGCGAGAGCTGCGATTGGCGCGGAGTCTCCTCCCGCGCGTGTATCTGTATGTACGCGAAGCTGCGGGACCGCAGCCGCCGAAGGAGGCTAATTTCGAAGCCCTGCGGCTTACATTTTGGCTTGAGTCGCGTCTTGGAAAGTCGAACGCGGGGAGGGTTGCGGTGAGGTTTGTGTCGGCGGCGACGGCGGCGACACTGGTATAGGTGACGACGAGGACACCAGGGGTGTATGTAGGTGCAGCTTTTTCCTTGTGCTAGAATCGAAGCCAGTGACATGCGCCGTCTCGGCGAGGGAAAGAAAAAAAAAAAAAAAAAAAAAACGTGGCGATCGTGGTGTGGGGGACCTGGGAGCGTGGAGTGGGCGAAGTGGGAGGGGGGAGGGGGGTAGTCAAAGGTGTATAGTTGCGTTCGCGTATATGGGACGCTGCTACTACACTATCGTTCCTCCTGGGTCTAAGTAAGCGGAACATTTTTTTTTCTTTTACAAATGCCGTATTTGCACGAGTCTATGGCGCCCCAATTGTCACGCGCAGTTATTTTACCGCCCGAATATCTAAAAACAAAACAAAAACAAAAGTAACTTGGCGCCGATTCTATCGCGCACATCAATTAACGAAACCTGAGTTGACGCGTAACGTGTTGAAACGATCTTGTGAAACATACAAAAGCACACGGAGACGCCCACACCTGAACCTTGGCGGCTAGTCGCTGTCGAAGTCCGACGACGCCCTCCCTTTCGCTGACTGCTGACCACAGAAAGTCGTCTTCAGTTCTATATCATGCATTACAAACTTTTTTTTGTTGCTGCCAGTTGTCGACGCATGTCTCGGGAACGCTATAATACATACGACTCTGCCCAGTTAGCCTGTTCTTCTGCTAGAAGGATCACCTTATGCTTGAGGGATGCCTCGTAATGAAAACGTCTTCTTTTTTGCAATCCTGCCACTGGGCTACGTACCTCCACAAAAGGCGCTTGAGCAGAAGCGATACGACATGCGTACAGCAAACTGGGAAATGGCGACTGCAAACGAACCCGAAAATCAACAACGTCTGTTCGATGGCAGTGTGGCTAGCTGCCTTGCAATGAGGCTCATTCTTTAGTGGGCATCGTCAGTTTGAACGCTCTTTTTATTAAGAAAATACGTGCTTGCTAGAATCTTGCATATTCGGTACATTCGACGTAATTGGTAGAACCGGCGTGTGGGGAACGATAATATTTGGTGTTCCACTTACCTTTAATGAAACTTAAGTCGAACGGTATTAAGAGTGTAGTGTGCTGTAGCTGAAGCAGGTATACGCTGGGACTTCACGTCAAGCTGTGCGAATGAAAATCACTCGCGCGCGCTTCATAGTTCTTTCCGTGACGCGTTTCCATTTTCAGAGAGGTTGAACTATTCGTCGTTGACCGCGAGCTCGTTACACGTAAATTAGGCATTGTGGCTTACCGGCCTAAGTAACTAGTCTAACGTTTTGATCATTATCGAAACAGTATACTCCTCGTGCGCTCAGTTGGTGGCGCCACCGCTCTCCAAGTGCGCAGCGCCAATGCGGCCATATCGCGCATTTTGTCCCTGTTCCCTTCCCGGCGCGCAGCACGAAGTTGTGTCATGTTGTGTGCGGTGAACGTCGGCGCGTGAAAATGGCAACGCAAAACGAGCCCCGCTTGCTGTTTTGCGGCTACGGACGAATAGCAAACGTTCAGGAATACTTCAAACGAAGTAGTTTGCTTCGTGGTGGCGACTTGTACGCCGTTAATCACGTTCACTGCGTGAGAGAAGAACTACACAGTGCCGTCGGTCCGTCGGAAATCATAGGAAAATGCGCCGCACAAATGAAGAGCCAAGAAATGCGTAGCCAAGAAATGCACAGCTGCGCTCGTTCGGTCCAATAGCTGTCGATCTCACAGAGGCACTTGCTTGTACACCTTTCTCAACAATGTTGGTGTGGCAAACTTGTGTAGATGCGGCGCCTTCTGCTGTCACAGAGAGGAACACAGTGCAAACACCTCCGTTAAGATCTGCATCTGTCTGGGTCATCTGAAAAGTTGCAGAAAAGCATCTCGTCAAGTTTTGTTTTAAGTGCTTGGAAAGAACTTGAAAGCATTGAAATGTTGCGTTAATCTCAAGCAAAAGAATTATGTCTTGGTTGATAGGAACAATTGAGTAATGAGATATTAGTTAAATGGAGTCGCGATCAAATACATGTTCCCTGCCATTAGACCCACTTATGATCTTTGCTGCATGAAATGAAATGCCTCGGAACACTGCTTGAATTCAGACACAACACAGTGCTTCCAGCAAACACTTACAACTGGTGTGTGGCCAGAGGGTGGTACATCAGCGCAAGTGTCACTCCCAATAATTTGTAGTACTGCATCACTTCTTCTGTAACATGGCGGAAACACAGTTGGCACATAGGCGGGATGGCCGGCAATCGTGCTCGATTTGTTACCGACAAAGTGAGCACTGCAGATGACTGTCTTGCGTTGCACTGGTTGCCACAAATCTCCATTCTGGCTAAAAATAATAAAAGAAAACAAGGGAACCAACAATGTGTCAATATTACCTTGAGAGAAAGCGATGGAAACCGCGCGAAGACAGGACGCGCTTCGATCCAACGTTGTCGCCGATCAGCCTCGTACGATTTCCAAGGAAGATGATAAAACTGCACCTTCAGCAGTTTCCCGGCCGTGTTCTTGTAGCTGTTATGACATCCGCACACGGAACAGTAGATAGAGGTCGACTGTTTTCGCCGCGTACACACGCTTGCGCTGCTAGGGGCTATCCTCCACCTGCTGCGGCTAGGCGAGGCTGTGCGGAGGGAACAGGGACATTTCGCCAGCCGCCGCCGCAGTGGCGCTGCAGGTCTGATTTGAAACAGCAACGCTCGAGGCCTATACAGATGATTCATCGTAATAATTCTACATTCGCGGTTTAAAATAATCCCCAAAGGGTTCGTACTATCTACGGGAGGGCGACAATGCCATTTTGAGCCATAAAATTCTATGGCTTACCAATTCGTACGAAGACCGCTATGTGCTTTCAAGGGCCACTCAATCGCATTTCACTGTTGCATTCCAAATATATTTCCATGCATTTGTATAGCGCTGATTATGAAGGTGAATTATACTTTAACAGAGGACCTATGCTACATATAGGTTACGTTGGTACAACTTTGAGACTAGATAGTTTTAGAAAAAGAAGAGAGGGGAAGGGGGAGGTAATGAAGTTCTCCAGCATTTAAAACGAAAGAGGAAAAGGAACACGGTCTGGCGCCTTGCGAGTCCACAAGCTGTTTCCTTGGTTCAGCTCACGCTTCTCATTACGCAACATTTCTTTTTTTACATGTAATCTGTTGCAGCTCTCCAGATCTTACGCCAGACGGCGCAGCTTTATGTCCTTGCCCCTCGATATGCTGTATACTATATATACACTGAGAGAGAGAGAAGTGGCTGGCCAGGACAAACGAAAATTGCGGGCGTTCAACATCTCCGCGCGTCCTCCGCCCGGTTAAGTCGAGGAAAGGAATTCGTTCCACTTTTCCCGTCAGCGCTCGTAACAGGAAAGTCTACGCGACGAGCATTTTTTCTTCTTCGGTAGGTTCGGCGCGTATTCGCTCGAGTGTTTCGCTTCCTCACAACGTGAACTTTCCATCCGACTTACTCTCTTGCTGTCGTTAAGACCACCATTTCTTTCTTTCTTTCTTTCTTTCTTTCTTTCTCGAAAAGCAAAACAGGAACAAGAGGATAAAAGGAAACGTCCGACGTTATACGCAAGGCAGAGCGTTCTGGCGAGAGCCGTGTAAGCGCGCGCTTTTAAGTTCCAACTCGCGTGTCTGCGCGTTTGTGCACGCTTCGCGCTCCCCGCGATAGCGAGCTATAAGTCGACGCTATTTCTGGTGTTCGAGAGTTTGTTCACCGCTTGCTTGCATACGCGGGCGCTTCTAAATCGGGCTCGTCTCGACCACGGCGAAAGTGGAGGATAGAGCTCGAGGAGCGCTTTCTTTTGTTCTTCCCACAGGGCACTTCGGTTGTCGTCTGCTGCGACGTCTGCGCGCCGCGGTGTGGCAGCGCAGACGGCGAGGGAAGGGTTTGCCACCACATGCGCGAGAGGTTCATTACAGTGCGTTCCAGCAGGGCCCGCGCTGCGTATGCATCCGCCCAGCTACGAACGTGAACTTCCGTATGCCCCCTCCAATTGGATACGTTACAATAAAGCAAGTTGGCAGTAACAACGTCTCCCTGTGCAGTCGTCTGCGGCTGCTAAAGCGGCATCTACCTAACCCCCTCCTTCACAGCGCTCGCTGGGTCGCTCAGCTGCCCTCGACGGGAGCCATCTTGCCAGGCCTTGTAGTGAAGCTTAGGGGAAGAAAAAGTGTACTGCACAAGCCAAAGGGTAAAAATGATAAGATATACAGCAGAGGCGCGTCTCCGTTGCCAGGCGACGCGTGACTGGGCGGAGCACACCCAGCTGGAGCGGGCCCTTCTGGAACGTATATCGTAAAGAACCTTTCTCGCCACACACGCGCACACGATCCACCATTACACGATAAGTACAAGGATGTTCTTAAAAAAAGTCCATGCGCGCGTGTGTTGCCAGGGTTTGTCGTCCTTCTCGCGGTCTTCGCAGTATTTTCTCTCGGAAAGCTCGTGACGAGAACCAATAAGTTGTTGACGTGTGAATGGGGGCCGGCGACCGACCTTTCAAAGAAGCAAGAGGTCGTCGGGTTTGTGGGTAGAGGTGGAGTGCGTAATAAATAGGCGGCTTTCCAGATATTGCCGCTGCGCACGCTACGTAGTCACTCACGTTTTCTCTGCGATGCCGCAGTGTCGAGTACGACGCACGCGAACGAGGCGAACTGCGTCGTATGTGTGTGCGTGTTTTGAATCGGAACTGCGCTGCCCCAAAAAAAAAAAAAAAAATGCGTTCGAGTGGTCGGCGTGTTTTCTAAAAGGTTAGCCGGCGCTTGTCGACTGATGCCCCTCGTAGAACATTTGTACTTGTGGGCTTGAAACTTGGCTTCTCTGCACTGAAAGAAATACTGAGAAGGGAGCAAGAAAAGACGGCTGTGGTTACGAGAGGAAGTGCGCAAATGCACAAGACTGTGGCGGTGTTTTCATGCCATGCGTGTCGTACCCGTAGTGCTCATGTTCGCATGCGCATGGTCATGTTGTAGATCGTCGATGATTGCTTGCTCTCTGTAGGTGTGGGTAGTTTCAACCGGTGAGTATTACTGAGTGAGTTTACCGCCGGAAAAAGTAATGAACAGAAAAGACTTACAGCGTACGGACGTGTTTACGCGATTTGTCGTAGTCTGCTACAGTAAAGGGAAATGGCGAAGAGTAGCGCGCTAGAGTGTTGGAACTCGCACTTTTAGTTATAACCTACCGGCAATAAAGAGGTCTTTAAAGTTGTCTTTCCTTGTTTGCCTTTTGCAGGGGCAGGATTGGCTGGCCACGCCGCACGTCATTCGAGCTTCTCATCCTCGGGGTTGTTTCTTTCGCTGCTCCCACCTTGGGGTGTCGGCGTCTGTAGGTGAGCTCGTCTTTTCGCACTCAATGTGGACACATGTCGGAATGGGATGTACAGCTTGACGCGAAAGTCTATGGGCCACATATGGTAGCGTCGCCTTCATTCTTGCACGTTAGTGGGCTGTAGGGACACGACAAGGATCATTTCCTGCATCCGAGCCTCAATACGAGACAATGGACGATTTGAATCCGATGTATTGGAATCTGATTGTAATTGTAATTGCGCTGGCTGAAGCTGATAGTGTACTGAAATAATTAGTAAAATAATATGCCCGTGGTAGTTGCGGCGATTCTTTTGCTGCAGGCATGGTGCAATCCGATTGGGTACTCACGTTTGCTGGTTAAAGATATTGGTTTCTCAATCGCTGTCGTATACGTTACCGGACCTCAAGTTCGGAGAGATCATTCGCTTCGTACGTCGTGGTTGGTTTTTTGGATTAAAGGGGCGCTGAATATAAGAATGGTTACGGCGGCATTCTACTAAATTAGTACTGTTCTACAGTGCCAAGAAAAATCACTCTTACGATATAGAGGATTGACAAGCCAGAAAAGACGCCAACACGACAAACCGGAGGCGACCACGCCTGGTGTAGTTCCCGTACCGGCTCAGCGTGACGTCATAGCCAGAATGGGATGGTCTTAGTTCTGGTGTTTTTATCCGTAAGGATGAATGTTCCAAAAAGGTCGCAAACTGAACTTAGCAAGTTTCAAGAACGTTTGTTGATTTACAACGGCCCTGGTATAGGAAACAAAATATTTCGAAATATGTGACGTCGCAGACGTACTGGCGCTGGGGTTCCGGGGCGAAATTCAAGAAATGGAAATTTGATCTTCACCTCTGTCTTCTAATAACAAACTCATTACTACGAGATTCGGGGAAAATGAAGTTTTGCAGTAAGTAAAACCGCGTTATAACGAAGTTGAAAAACTTCGTTATATTCATTATTGCGTGTACTGCGCTTCGAACGTCCGTGAGGATTTCAAGGGGAATTTCACTTTCTTCGTTATATCCATTTATCATTTTGCTCCGTTTCGTTACAACGAGGTTTGACTGGTTCGCTATCGGTCTAAGGTGTCTGCCTTTCCCTTTGCTATCCAGGGTCCTCAAGAAAAAGAAAGTGATTAAAAAACTAAAAAACTTCGTTATCTCATCGCGCCTTCGAGTTGTGTATTCCGATCCGGCGCGCGCGCGCGCGCAATTCACGCGCGTGGCCTGGCTTCAAGATTGAAGTGAGCGACGACAACTTCGCGGAAATTCTGTGTGCTTGCTTTTTGCATGCGTCTAGAGGTTGTTGACTCCGCTCGAAGAAGCGCGGCGCGACCTCTTCGAGCGCGGGGTGTGTGCGTGCTGCATATAACACCGCGAGCACTCCGCGGGGCGCGCAAATGTCGCGGCGACATTTCTAATACATCCCCGACACGGCCGGCACCGTCGTGACGAGGTGGCGACATTCGAAGGTCGCCCGCGCGGCGCCGTCTGGCAAGTCCGCTCGCTCACGCACTCACGCCCGCCCGCCCGCCCTCGGTGATCTTTCGAAGCTTTAGAGAACTACGTCCATGGCGTCTCCGCAAGGGGGGCGTCGATTAGGACTGTAAGGTCGGTGGTATAATCGCTTCGCTATAAACGCTCACCGGTAGTGTAAAATCGCTTCGCCTCAAGAACAGGGAACGCGCTTTGCGCCTGAAGCAGTCGACCTGGGGCGTCTTGCACGAACATTTACCCCCCGTATTCAGAAATGTATCTTAACTTGAAGCTCATGCTTGACTTGATTTAAGTGACACCTGTCGTGAACGTACCAAAAGACGCATTTGCGAATACGGAGGTATACCGAGAATAATAACGAATTTAAGAACGCGTTCTTGTGCGGACCAGGCGTTGTCTGTGGAACATCTAAAAAAGAAACAAAAATCTGCAGAGACACTTAAGACTGCTTACGTGTGGGCATGCGAACGCATCATTACTGTGTGTAGACCTCGGAACGTTATGAACGTGGTCATGAACGCGCGTACTATATACTCCGTTCCATACATAGCAGTCAACGCTGTGGAAGCTACGCAAGAAGTTCGGTGACGAAAACTTATCGCTACGCGCGTTCCGTCCATGCTTCGCTGCTCACCGACTGCGTTCGCTCGCGCGAGCAAGCACGTGGGGCATCTCGCAGCGGGCTGCAAAACAAGAAAAAAGAAAACTCGGAAAGAACAATAACAATGATCTATAACAACGCATTAGCAGCCGTATACCACAATGCGTTTGTTTGTGTCTAAGGATTGAAACTTGTTTCATTCAATATTGAGCCTATATGAAGAACAGCTGCGCACAATAGCGGTAAAAAAAAAAAAAATCGAATCATATCTTAATGTGCGAACGAATCCACTGCAAGAAGTCCCTCTAGCCTGCACAGCGTTGACTGCTATGTGTGGAACGTAGTTCTAAGCACACTGCCACAACAGCCGTGGTCTTGGGGAAGCGTGCTCGTCTCTTACCCCGTGGTTCGATTCCCACCGATACCAAAATGTACCAAATTTTCTTTCCCAAAGCCATTAATCTACTTTGTTTACAGAACCTCCCTGAGAAATTTGACGTCAATCCGAGAATTTTCTAATGTGGAAAGCATTTTGCGCAGTCGGCCATATTTGGTACCATATATTTCATTCACGCCGGAGCCGACGGATTTTCGCGTGATGGTGCTTTCGCGTTCTAAATAATTGTACCGTGGTTCAGCTCAGGTGTAATATGTCGGTTAGGAGCTGTGCAGTAATCACGCGAATTCTTCATTTTGGACAGTGCAAGAAATGGGACAAAGCTAGACTTGTAGTAGCGTTTTTCTCGTGTTATTCCCAACTATTCAGGTAAATATGTACCGACGAGCTCAGTTCACAACCCTATAGGGCAATATAGGTACCGTTCTCGCTGGAAGTAAATAGGATTGACGCCTGGCGATGTCCTTGTGCCCCGGATAAGTAATAATAGCTTGGTGTGGTAGTGAGACTGTGTTGGCAGTGACGTAACTGCAGATATGACGCCAATAAACGACACAGAAGCGTGCGCGTACCCATTTGTACTGTAAGAGGAATTCTGCAAGAATGAGAAAGCACTTGACAAAGTAGGTACGCTAACGTGCAATATCGTTGATAACATAGTCGTATACTCGCGGGAATCAGTAACTAATATGATCACAGAGAGAGAGAGAGAGAGAGAGAGAGAGAGAGAGAGAGAGAGAGAGAGAGAAACGTCAGTGGGAAAGGCAGGGAAGTTAAACAGGAGAGCTTCTGGTCTGCTATTTTGCACTGGGGAAAGGGTAAGGCGAAATGAAAGATGGAAACAGCAGCGGAGGGATGAAGCAAAGGCACGAAAAAAAAAAAAACTGATAGTAAGCCATTGCTGTGGCAGCGCCACCATTAAAATGGCAGGTGAAATTTTGGCGTATCGTTATATTGATATTTCACGAATAGACGTCGCGAACAGTGCCGTTCTTCTGCGATGCAAACAATTTCTTGATGGGGATTTTCTGACGCGATGTTTTAGTGCATTTTTGAAGCGTCCCTATAGGTATCTTTTTTTTTAATGAACACCGTGCGTATTTACTAATGAAACAACGTTTAGCATATTAAACAAAATGTTGGCGTTTCTTGGCTTCGGTGCTAATATTTTTTTACATATTAAGGTTGGCAAGTCTGCGCTCGCTGTACGAAGCAGGTGGTCTCTCCAGATGCGCATTATTCGTTGTGCCGGAGGACAGTTGCGTGATCCAGCCGAGCCGTCGCCGGCAATAATCCCTGCAATTAATAACGGTCGCCGGAGGGGACACCATGCCAGGCGCCTGTCATTAATAACCGCGGTGGAAAAAGATTGAAAGGATTGCAGAGGAGACGGCTTCTCGCGTTTCCGCTTCAAGTCAGTTCTGCTGTCGGCATGCGTGTGCACACTTGTGCGGCGCACCGTCGTCGTAAAAAAAGATGTCCGTTTGTGCGCGTGATATCGTGTGTGTGGGGGGGGGGGGGGGGGGCGTAGTGTGACGTCCGTGGAGCATTTCTACGTGTGTGTGGGCGTGTTTGCGGGCCAGCAGGGTGGGGAAGGAGGAGCGTAGTGCAGGGGGAAGGGGAATTCAATGCGACGCGTGTGTGGTGGTCTGGGTGTTTTTGAAGCACCGCTGGGTGAGTCTGAACACCGGGGCTATATATATTGCGACGATCAATTTCATTTTATATTTTCTATACTCACTTCGTCATTGGCTTAAGCTCACGTTGTCGCCCTGTCGTCGGTCTCAGCCTCACGGCGCGACCAATGACAATTGAGCGGGAAACGGTGAATGAAATGGGTCGTTGTTAAGTGTGACCTCCTATTGAACAAACTTATATGCACGCGTTCGCACCAGCTTAACTGAAATGAAGCACTTTCGTTGCTGTGAATCGTCGACTGGAGGATCGTGCTTGCCTAACTCTTTGGTTCGAGCAATTTGTCGTAAAGGCCTTAGTTTATGATCTGTACGTCTTCGTTCGACTCCGCCGTGTACTTTATGCGCACCTATTGCTTTCAGTCCTTTTCACGATTATCTCAGGAGCGATCAGAAAAATTAGCAGAAGCACTTAAGACTGCTTACGTATGGGAATGCGAAAACATTGTAATCGCTTAGGTGAAATATTTTCGATTTATGTTTTCGGCATGCATTAAAGTTCTTTCTGTCCAATCCGCGTATGTGTTTGAGTATACCTTGGCCACAGGCTGGAAACATTCGGAACATTTTGCTGCAGAACGGCGAATTTTATTTTATGCCTAATGGTAGGTCTGTCGGGACAATGTTGTCCTCTTTTGTGTTTCCTTGCTTCGTCATCTGAGGCGTGCTTCCGTGGGCGACCGCATTTCACAGCTGCCGCTGAGGTAGACGCTTTCGGATGTGCTTCACAGTAGACACAGCACCGATGAAATACGAAGAGCAAGTGATGCACGGGAGGCAGCGACGTGACGTGGGCAGTGACGCACGCACTATAGGCACCCCTCGTCTTATACACTCCTGAT
Source organism: Dermacentor andersoni (assembly GCF_023375885.2). NCBI lineage: Eukaryota > Metazoa > Arthropoda > Arachnida > Ixodida > Ixodidae > Dermacentor > Dermacentor andersoni. Next base: position 55,857,862 of record NC_092819.1, on the reverse strand, counting down.
TTGGCGTCGAGAGTGCATTGCAGTAGACACAGCACCGATGAAATTCGAAGAGCTCACTTGCTCTGCGGAGGCAGTGACGAAGGCAGTGACGGAGGCAGTGACGTCACATGTGCAATGACGCACGCACGAGTTAGTCACAACATTGGTCAACCATAACCATGGAGAGACCGTGACGTCGGGGAATTATGCTCGTATCGCCCCCTGGAGGCCCGGGTTCGATGTCGAAGCTCCCCTAATTTTCTTTTCGAATGCATTAATTTGCTTTGCGCACAGAAACCTGCCTGACAAATTTGTCGTCAATCCGAGTACTTTTGACGTGCTCTTACTATTCGCAGCGTCGGCTATTTTTTCTTGTTTTTTTTTTTCTTCTCTCTTCCTTCTCCTTTTATTCCCTTTACCCCTTTCCCCAGCACAGGGTAGCCAGCCGGTATTTACACTGGCTAACCTCCCTGTCTTTCCTTCCCTTTTGTGTCTCTCTTTGGTCCCATCTTTCGGTCATGTCGCAAACGACGCCGGATTTTCGCGTAATGGGGCACATAATGCTTTCGCATTAAAAGGATTTCCTCCTACGCGTATAAAGTCGGATGTATGTAGGTACTGTATGGTAACTGATTAATCGTGATCTAAAATTGACGCCAATCTGACCCACATATACCACTGTGTCGACATGAACGAGAAGGGGGTTAACCGAGGGGCCCGATTTTTATTAATCATATCATGAGAAGCCTTTGTTCTTCTTTCTATTCCCCTTTCCCTCACCCCCAGTGTAGGGTAGCTAACCGGGTGTTCGTCTAGTTGACCTCCCTACCGTTCCTCTACTTGCTCTGGCTCTCTCATTAGAAGCCAACAAACAAAAACGCGAAGGCCAACATAGGGGCAATTACTTGTACTTACTAACTGAATTAAAGAAATGATAAAATACCCCAAGAAGTGGATGGCGAAACTGCGCCGCGGTAGCTCAATCGGTCAGAGCTTCACACGCGCAATGCGAAGACGTGGGATCGTTCCCCACCTGCGGCAAGTTGTTCTTTACCGACTTTCATTGCCATTAATTTATTATTTCTTTAATTCAATTAGTAAGTACAAGTAATTTCCCATGTGTTGTCCTTGGTGGCCTTGTTTGTTGGCTTCTCAGGATAGGATTAATAAAGATCGGGCCCCTCGCTTAACCCCTTTTCTTTCATCTATATCATTGGGTGTGTATCATGGGGTCGCTGTGTGTGTGTGCCACTGCGAATGTGCCTCGTAAGCCAACGGGTGTATGCCACTCATCAATGAACCTTTTTTGACAATTTCGGTAACTGCATGTATCCCTACAACATCACACCTGCACGGGGGTGTTCACGTGATGCGATTTTTCTTGCAAATGATGGATGGCGTCGACGTCGTGCTTTCTCTCCTACTCTCAAAAGGCGCGTTCTTGCCAAATATGACCTTCAACATCGCGTATATACTCTCTAGGGGCTCTTCATAGAAGATATTGATCTAAAAGACTTTCGCTGCTACCGAAGCGGTTCACGAAGAGTGTTCTGATTTTTTTCGTTAATCATACAATTGCGAAGTATTCGTCAGAAGACTACAAATATTGCCATAGTGAATGCGGCGGTTATGAGCGATAAAGTGGAGACGTGTGCGTGCGTTATATTGGCTCCAATGGCTACGTACTCGTGGTATGCGTGCCCGCATTGTCGGTGGTGTTGAACCCCTGACTCGAGACACGGCAGCACAATTTTGAGGCCGTACGAATAACGAGGGTCTCGAATCCGGCAACATTGATGCCTTCAGGTAGCATGTGTGGGCTTATTGACCACTTGCCTTCACCCTAAATGATCACGTAATCGTGACGCCTGCGGCAGAAGGGATGTTCCACATCCGCCGCCAAGGTTTGTGAGTGGTGGCGCTGGCTAACGCTCCCAAGGTTAGTTGTAGTAGTGAAAAATAAATACCCAAAGAAGTGGACGGGAAACGGCGCCGCGATAGCCCAATTGGTTAGAGCATCCCACGCGTAATGCGAAGACGTGGGATCGTTCCCAACCTGTGGCAAGTTGTTTTTTATCCACTTTCATTTACAGAAATTTATCATTTATCTTACTCAATCAGTAAGTACAAGTATTTCCCCCTATGTTATTGTCCTTGGCGTCCTTGTTTGTTGGCTTCTCATGACATGATTGTGTCGACATAAACGACGAGAAGTGCCCGCGAAAAATGAGCTTATAGGATACCGCGAGTCGACATGAAAATCTGGAGTGTAGCATCATTATGGGAACCCACCAGGCGATATTATACCGTCATCTCCGAGTCCAGGCGTGGCCTCCGAATTCGCATCGAACGTGTGATCTCGGAGGTCACGGTCTAGGCTTTGAAAATGCGGTTTTTCCCTACGTGGAACACAAGGAGGCGGTTACTAATGCCACGTATACGGAGGTGCTGCCTTCAGAACGTCACCCGCGTGGTACTGTAACAAAAAAGGTTTTTCTTTCACGTTTTCCAGTCGGTATGCACTACCAACCGACCTGATCGGCGATCACGTTCCTGAGCGCTCTCTCCGGGCCTGTGTATAGGATCTATGCAGGTTTCTGTGTCGTGCCTATACTGAGCTGTCTTTGATTGAGCAAAGCATCACCACACGTGCCTTCCCGCCCCACCGCGATTCATTTTTTTTTTCGTTCTCTTCCTTCATCATTCACGCTGGTATGTCGGTGCGCGATGTCATCGTATACCCTGCCGTGTCCTCCTGCAGTCCAAGCGTTCGTGCCGCTTTTCTTTTTCTTTTTCTTTTTCTTTGATGAGGATATTGTGAAACGCATGATTCACGAGTGTCGTTTGCCGTAGTGACTTCGCGCGTTACAGGTGTTCCCGTTCCAGTCCGGCCGCGCGCCCGTGGACTTTTCTTTTTTCGTCGGGAGAGTTCGGAGTCGTGAAGACAAATAGGCGCCGTTCCTCTGGCACGATCTCCGCGATAGAGAAATGGCGGTTTCGCAAGCGTGCGCAAACCTATACCTGCTTGTTAAAAGAAACCTGTTTCCGAGTCTTCAACAGAGGCTCGTTGGTGGACGCGTTGTTTCTTTAAACCATGGGCAGGAAAGACAAAACGGAGGCCGAGAAGCGGAGTCTCGGAAAGGCGGGAAAAACCGAGGCGTCTGCCGAGGCACCTCACGTGCTCGTGTCTGCCGATCGTCTCTCTCTCTCTCTCTCTCTCCTGTGCGTGTGGGGGTCGTGCCGATTCAACTAAGGCCTCGTCTGTCTCTCTTATCTCAATTTATCAGCTCCACTTTAAGACAGACCGCGGAGGTTGGAGAAGGCGGCACGCGAAGGTGACCCGCACTCTCCTCTTCAGTTTTGCGATTTGACCGCAATGGTGGGCTTTGAGAAAACGCGTTCGGCGGGTGGCTCCGCCTCGCCAGTTGCGCGCAGTGCGGCGGAAAGCTACGCGTCCCGTGAGCCAATAACCGGGGAAGCGATTACTCGCTTTGTGCCCGTCTCTGGGGAAAGACGAAACCTTGGAACTCCCCGCTAATCCGCTCAGCGCAATCTCTCCATTCAGACGGGGTCCCGTGTATAACAGGGTGATTAGCGGCGGACAACGGAATATGTATTTTTTTGTTTTTTTAACAATTGTTTCGTTGTCTGGCGGCAACGATAGCTTTTCTTGCGGCATTGCACGGAACTTCCTGTTGACCAACTGCGCGCTTGTGTACCCTGTGCCTGCGCAGCGCAGTGAAGACCACTGCACAGGTGACGCAATCTCCTATGTTCGGGTCTGCGGGGAAACGCTCGGCCCTATAGAATGCTCAATCTGATCTAGTTACACCTTACTGGCTTACGGGCAAGCTGAATTTACTTTCAAGTTTCATGGCTGTATTTCACAAGGAAAACAAGTCGGTGCAACCTCACCCATCGTGTAGCGTGCACCTGCCTATGTGCCTTCTCCTGACATCTCTGACGCATTTTGTTAGGAAGGAAGGCTTGTGTAAAGTTATGTGATATTGACAGACGGTTGGTTATGCTACGCGCTGTGGGAAAGCTTGGATGATGAAGAGAGTCGGCTGGAAACGTAATGAACAAATTACTAAGTGAGCGGTTACTATAGCTAGCAAAATTGCGAAAACAAGAGCCTCTTGAAAGCAGGCGCGTAAATCACGGATCTTTTCGTTTGTAAAGAGCGCCTGCCATTTGCCCGTTGCACTGTACGATACAGAAGAAACTGTATGGCGGATACCACGGATGATTTAGGACTTTGTAAACAAAGTGAAGGCGAGTCGTCCTTGTGTATAAAAACCACCCAGCTGGCTGAGAACTTGAGCAGGAGGCGCGCGCTCCCTTCTCCCGTTATCAACCACGTAAAACAACAATCTCCGGCTGGCAACGTTCGAGAGAACTCGCACCGCTCGCCGGAGACGGCGGCCAGCAGTTTTTGCCTGCACCGAAACCGCCGCGACGCCGCGTCCCCCTGACGTCGCGTCCTGAAAGTTCGTCTTGTTACGTCACGTGAAGGCGAAAGTGTCGCCGCTAGTGATTAATCGCGTCGCAGCTGCCTGGCCCGGGCGCGCCGGCGAGGTAAAAGGGGGGAGTACCGTCTAGGGCGGCAAGTTTAGCGTATATACAGTGTTTTGTTTTCTTTTGTCGTCGGGTGATTATTGCAATAACCCCGCCGCGCGTTGCCGCAGGTCGGTTGCGGTTGTGGGAGGTGGGGAGGCGAAAAAGAAGCGCCGCGTGAGCCGCGTGCCCTTGTCGTGTCGTTAATGCGCCGGTCCTTCTTCTGTTGCTCGGTTCGTTCGGCCGGGTTCGTGAAACTCGGCGCCATTATTATGCGCGCGCGCGCGCGCGGATCGAGTGTAATAGGCGCGGCACGCGAATGCGTCGTTTTCGGGGCGGCGGCTGGCTGGCTGGCTGGCTGGCTGACTCTGGCTGTCTGTGGCTGTAGTATAGACAGACGGCGGCTCGCCGCCGTGTGTGTGTGTCTGTTGACTCGCTGCATCGTTCAGAAACAAGCGCGCTTAGAACGCGCGCGCGCGCGCGCGGCTTTAGAGGGGTCAAGGTCCTCTGCGTAATCTCGTTTGCCCTGTCGGTCTCTCCGTCTCGTGGCGGCGGCGGCGGCGGCTCGCGCTAGCAGCGTCGGCGGGAAAGAGCGATGGGCTCTCTCCTTCGGCGCATCTCTTCAGCCGCCGTTGTTGCGACTTGCTCCAGACGCTTCTTGGCTTTTGTTGTGGGGAAAAAGAATGAATGTTCCGTACGGTGGAGGGATCGAATGTAAATGACGTGTAATGAATTTGCTGTACGAAGGAATCGAAGTGTCAGTGTTGTAAGAGCGAAAGAATATAACGCAGTGTGGTATTGTTTTCGCTCGGACATCAGGGACCGA